>NC_056744.1:1095296067-1095338567 GCF_019279795.1 Protopterus annectens
TTGTTTTTTATATATATATACATATATATGTATATATATCTTTTTTCAGCTTTTTCCGGTTAGGATCACATGTCCGCTCATGATTGGCAGTGGAGTTTTTACGGTTAAGAGTTGCCAGCCCGGCTCCCAACCTTCCAGAGAAGGCACACGCATGCACACCTTGGGCCAATTTAGAGTGTCCAGTCCACCTATAGCATGTTTTTGGGATGTGGGAGGAAACTGGAGCACCCAGAGGAAACCCACACGACCACAGGGAAGACATGCAGACACTGCATAGAAGGCACCCCAGCCGAGGATCGAACCGGAGAACCTCTTGCTGTGAGGCGACAATGCTAACAGCTGCACCACCATGGTCGCCTATATGTATAAAATCAGTGCTGGAAAAGAAATATTTGCTGGAACTGAATTAAAAAAAAATTATAGACCACTACAGCTGTTAAATTGAACATTTAAAACAAAGGGGAAAAAAATCTCCACACTGATGAAACTTAGTATATTAGCTCTGATTGTACAGCAATGTTGATAATTAACTCCAGAGTCACTGATTTTGCTGTACCACACTCATGCTGCTTTCAGTAAAACAAGAATTGAGGGAACACGACAGGCCCTTCTTGTTTCAACAAAAACATTTGATGAAACGCACTGGACTGTATGCATAAAATAGCCAATCATATAATACCGTTATTAACCAAAGGCTTCCCTGCTGTTTAATAAACTTCTCGTATCATTGTATAAATTGCTGCAGTTAAGATGAGAGACTGTTCGAAACAAGAGCTCCTATAACCCAGCAAACCACCATATAAAAACAGCGGAACTTATTAAAATATTTCACAGCATAAATTAAACAAACATGAAAACCGTTATTAAATGGAATTTTATAATATTAATCCTCCAAGCAAGGACTTTAGGTGTTTATCTTTAGGTCCATATTTGGTACCTGTCGGACGTGTACAGTACCACATGTATTGAGCCAGTCTTGTTTAACCAAAAAAAGGCAAATGTACCATTTGATGTTGCTAATCTTCATTCATTCCTTACTGATGGGTTATCGGTTCCATCCTTATACCAAGCTTGCATCAGCAAAAAAAAACTCTGGAGCCAAGACCCTATTCACAATGCTCTACTCCCTGTTACCTCAGATCTCATTTGCTGCATTGCTGTACAGCAGTGTCAAGCCTTTTCTCTCAGCTAAGTGTTCAGCTTTTTGAAGTTTTTCTATTAGTGTTTTGAAAGTTTTCAGTTCTATACTATCTCTATCCTGCTACCCTGTCGCAACTTTGAGACTCTCTCTCCCTGTAGTATTTTCTTTTTTCTTACCTTTGAGGTAATTCTCCATTACCATCATTAGTAATTCTTCTTCTCCCCCTTTTCTAATCCCTCTGGGTAGTTTCTTTACCTTTTTAGTAGTGTTGTAGTTCCTCGTTGATATCGCAGTGTTGGAATAGAAAAGTACTGTTGGTTTCAAACAATGCAAAGAATGCGGCCATAAGTTACCTCTTTCTGATGGCCAGGATTTGTGTGTTTATTGCCTGAATATTTTCCACCTTTCAGTGGACCCTCTGTGTGGGATTTGTAGGAGTTTTTCAACTAGGACTCTTAATGAAAGGAAGAATAAACTTATTCTAAAAGGCCTTCTTAAAACTCCTTTCTGCGAGGCTATCTCTGGGTCGCAGGGCTCACCCCCTCCTCCTAAAACCCCACAAGAGACCGTTCTTCCTCCTCAAGGTTACTCACTTCATCTCCCTCTGAAGATCACATCGAGTCGACTCACAAAAGGGTAAAAATCTCGGGCCCAGCGCTGCCATCTGTGGTCCTTTCGTCCACAGCCTCAGCACTGCCCCAGTGTATTCTCACTCTAGCTATGTCTACTTCATCACCACCGGCACTGGAGTTCCTGGTGCAGACACATACGGCTCCGACATGTTTATTGCAAACTTTTTCGGCACCACTGACGGTGCAGACCCTTTTGGCAGAAGTCTCTTCAGGGACAGTCTCCTTCGGCACCATTGGTGCAGACTCCTTCGGCTCCATCCTTGTTGATGCAGTCAACTTTCGGATTACTGCCTTCTGTGATGCAGATGCCTTCAGCACCAAGCTGCTCGGTGCAGTCACTTTTGGCACCATCGTTATTGGTGCAGGTACCTTCTTCGGTACCATGTTCTTCAGCGCACACATTTGCCACACCGCCCTTCACAGTGCAGACAACTTCGATGACTATGGTGCCTTCTTTGTCTGTGCAGATTCCCTCTGCACCATTCTCCTCTGCAGACACCTTCGGTTCCGGGCTTTGCACCACACGAACTCGCAAGAACCAAGTACTTTCCCTCCTTGGATCCTTTTGTGGGAAGTCAGTACAGCCCCTTTTTAAACCGGGCAGAGTCTTCATCAGGTCTCTTTCTGAGGTCTACTAGGTTTCTCTTGTGACTGGGAGATGTTGCGGCTTGTCGACCAGTTGCTTGTGGCCAGGGGACTCTCTCACCCATTTAAGGCTGCGTTCCCTCTTGCAGGTGACCGTATTTCTCCACAGACTCATACTTACACTCCTCCTTCGACTTCAAGGGAAGCATCAAAGCCCCTTCCTCCGACAGCAGCTTCCCTCCCTTCGACACCAACAGTGGACCTCACTTTGGAGCCGGAGTCGTCCTTCTGACCCTGTGTGCACTGGGCACTGGGCCCTTCTCAGGCTAGCAGGTGTGCCGTGGGGGTAGGTGTTCTTGGTTAGACACCAATTTCTTTTTATGTCACCCTTCAGGAATTCACCTCCCCTTACGTTCCACAGTTCTCTTTAGACTCCTGGTCTGGGGGCCATGGAGAGCGCACTTGCCTCTGCTGGCAAAACATCCCTGTCTGAGTCCTTGCCCCCCCCCCCCCATGCTGCAACTGTCGCAGTCCACAACTACCGGTCCCCGGGCACAAGGGCCTTGGGTTTCTTCCCCTCAAGAGATCCCCTCCTCGAAATCTTCCCCAGAGTTCCACACTGAAGAAGTCTATTGCAAGGCTTCCTGCAGGAGGAAGCACATGGACTCCACTGAGGAGTCTCTAACCGAAGATACGGACTTTGATTGGGAAGGGTCCCCATGGTCACCCTCTGATGAGGTGTTCTTTGGTGACATCCTCAAGATCCTAAGACAGAGGGGCGACTAGAAGTCTGCCAACCCTTCCTTAGAGGAATCTGTATTCCTGCAGGCCTTACATGCCCGTCCCCCTACCTTCTGGGTTACCCCATTGGCCGATGAGCTTGTCCAAGCTCATCGTCCAGCGTACATGGAAGACTCCTGACACTCGGGAAGCTATACCTTGGATTCCTGACAAAGTCTTATCTCCTCTTGCTGAGAACCCTCATTGGTCCAAAGGTCTTCCAGTAGATGCCATGGTGGTGGCGGCTGCAACTAAAAAAGACTTGGCAGAAGAGAGCCAGACTGTCCTTCCGCCCAGCAAGGAGTCACGGGTGATGGACCTGGGAAGCGTGTATTTTCTTCATCGACCTTTGCTGTAAGGTCCTAGAACTACTTGGCACACTTTACGAGGCTGCAGACTGACCTCATCAACTAACTCTCTGAAATGTTGGCAGGAGCTGTTTCTGATGAGGTGCGCGACAACAGCGCCTCTCAGATTAGTGACCCTGGAATCTATTTCCAATTCTTCCATGCGGCTCATTACACATGCAATGGAAGGAGCGGCTAGAGAGGCATAGTCACGAGACGTCATGCCTGGATGCGTCTTTGTGGACTCCTTTAAGGCTTCCTTTATGAATGCCCCCATCAAGGCTTCTTCATTGTTTTATGAATGCCCCCATCGAGGCCGCTTCATTGTTTGGCCAAAAGTTTGATACGTTGGCAAGGTGCGAACAAGATGCTAAGACCCTCTCTGCCATTGGTGTCTGGCATTCCACCCCTCAACGATTCTACTCTAGAAATTAGAGGAGCGGGAAGATGTGGTACAGAAAATCACAAGGCTCTCTATCGCATTCTGTATCGCACATGCCGAGTTCTCCCCTAAGGGCAGAGGGGGAAACTCCAATGGAAGATGCCCTTTTCGAGGCAGGGGAGGTCTGTGAAACTGGGGTTCCAGAGATTCTTTCTCTGGGCAACCCTACCAGTGCTCCTGAAGTGTTGCCCGACTGCTCACATCTGGAAGCGGTCGGGGGTCGTTTTTCGTTGTATTCCACTGTCTGGCGAACCAGAACCACCAATTTTTGGGTACAACTGATAATATCCAGAGGCTACCACATTCCCTTCCTTCTCTGTCCCACTTCACCCAGAAATTTACCCGATGTCCCACCCAGTCAAAGGGAAGCAGCAGCTCACGAAATCTGAAAGCTGCTACAAAAAGTCTTCTAAACAGTCCCCCCCCCCAGACCAGATAGGTTCCGGTTTTTACTCAAGATTAATTTTAGTTCCAAAAAAGACAAGGGGACTGGAGACCGATTTTGGATCTCGGCACACTAAACAAATTTGTAAGAAAAGAGAAATTCTGGATGGTCAAGGTTCCTCTTTTGGAAGGAGACAATTAGATGTGCTCTATAAATCTTTAAGATGCTTATTACTATATAAAAGTGGACAAATGCTCAAGAAGATGCCTCCGCTTCCGCATAGGAGCCAGTCACTACCAGTTTCGAGCACTGCCCTTCGGTCTTTCTACAGCCCCCAGAGTGTTCACCAAATGCATGGCAGTGGTTATTGCTCATCTGTGACTTCAAGGATTCCAGGCGTTTCCATATCTAGATGACTGTCTCTTTACTGCCCCCACCAGGCATCTACTGGAGGAAGCCCTAGCTTACACTCTAACAGCTCAATGCCTGGGAATCACCATAAACTGGGATAAGTCCAACACGTCTCCGGCACAATCTTTAGAATTCATAGGAATCCTGTTAGACACGATCTTTAGAATTCATAGGAATCCTGTTAGACATGAGGAACTGCACAGCCTCTCTTCCAGATCACAGACTTCAAAGAATAAGACAAGTTCCGCCACTACTGTCACCATATATTTTCTGCCTGGTCCGTACTCCAACTCTTGGGGTTGATAGCAGCCTTGAACGCCATTGTTCCTCTGGCCAGGTTACACATGAGACGAATTCAGTGGCTATTTCTCACTCAGTGGTACCCGCGACATCATCCTTTGTCTTTTCAGGTAAGTGCAAATCAGAGATGCAAGCAAGATTTGCTCTGGTGGAAGTCTCAAAATCCCCAACAGTGGTCTCGACCCTTCAGCCCCCATCATCCAAAAGCCACGGTGAGCATGGACGCCTCCCTGATGGGGTGGGGTGGGCTATGTCATGGGAACTCGGTCCAATGCACCTAGTCGGAGACAGAGGCTCATTAGCATATCAATGTCCTGGAACTGAGGGCAGTGCTATTAGCATTGCAAGCATTCTACTCTATCCTTCCGTCAGGGACTGTTGCAATCCAGTCAGACGTGTCCGTAGTCTGGTACATCAACAAGCCAGGGGGCAACAGATTTTACCTGTTATGCCGAGAGACCTTGAGAATATAGCAATGGGCGATAGCGTCCAACCGCTTTCTAATTGCAACGCACATTCCCAGGAACTCCAACGTGAAAGCAGACAAATTGAGCAGGTGCATTCTACAACCTCACGAGTGGTCCCTCAATCCTGTGATAGCGGAAAAAGTTTTCAACCGCTAGGGCCAGCCTTGCTGCCCAAACCACTACAAGTGCAGCAACTACTTTGCCCTGATCCCCCCCTCGGGGACCGTCACCGAGAGACGTTCTAGTCCACGCTTGGCCCTTGGGTCTGCTTTATGCTTACCCTCCTCTACCCCTCATCTCCCAATTTTTGAAGAAAGCATGGCAGTTGAAGAGCAAAGTAATCCTCATTGTTCCATATTGGCCTAAACAAGTTTGGATTCCCTTCCCCTGGCCTCACCTGCTAGATTGACCATGGATCCTCAGTCCAACTCCGTTGATCTCCCATCCACAGGGTCTGACCCACCCCAGTCTAACAAACCTGAAGCTGATGATATGGTTTCTCCCCTTCCAATGATTGCCAGGCAGGATAACTTCTCCTCCCCAGTGCATGATATTCTTATTGCATCTCATAAATCATCCACCAGGCTAATTTATCTCAACAAATGGAAAAGGTTTACTTTATGGGCAGCGAACAAACTATTGGACCCCCTGTCAGCCCCAGTTTCGGTGATATTAGGTTATCAGATCTCTTTCAGTCTGGGGTATCAGCCTCTACTGTTCGTGTTAATTTAGCTGCCACTTCTAATTTCCACATTGGCTTCCAGGACTCTTCACTTATGTCACACAGACTCTGTAAGTCTGTTTTGAAGGGCGTTTTTCACCTAAAACCTCCCTTTAAAGAACCAGTACAATCTTGGAACTTGGCTTTCGTTCTGCAAGCCCCAACAGCACCCCCTTTTGAACCTGCATCTTCATGTGATTTAAATTACCTCTTTCGGAAAACTTTTTCTGGTTGCTATCACATCATCCAGATGTCTGTCAGAACTTCAAGCCTTGTGCATCAAACATCCCTACCTTATTTTCCATAAGGATAGTCTCACTGAGAACTAATTCTTCCTTTTTACCGAAAGTGGTGTCAGAGCGGTCTTATCAACCAGTCTATTCACCTTCCCAGTATTTTTTCCTCATCATTCTAACAAGGGAGAGTATTGCCTGCATTTTCTATATGTTCAAGGGCAAATCCGTTTTTATTTGTACAGAACAAAATCTACCTGTAAATCAGACCAGCTATTCCTGGCTTTTTCTGGACCAAGACTAGGCCGTCCTGTTTCTAAAGTTACATTAGCGTCATGGTTGCGAAAGTGCATTACCTTCATCTACAACAAGAACAATATCAACATCACCTTGCCTCACAAAGTGAAAGCCCATTCTACAAGGTCAATGGCAACTTCAGCAGCTTTCCATGCTGGGGCTTCCCTCAATGACATTTGCTCAGCTGTGACTTGGACCCAACCCCCTTACTTTTATCCTTCATTACAAATTGGATTTGGCCTCCAGAGGAAGAGCTTCTTTTGGTTCCATGGTGCTCAGGAATGTCCTTCCATGAGGGTTGCCCAGGGATACAGGTAGCTGGGGACTCTGTCCCATCAGTAAGGAATGAACAAAGACTAACATCATCAGATAAAGAAGTTATGTCTTACCATAGGGTTCCATCTGTGTTGTTGATCTTCGTTCATTTATTACTCCCCACCCTCTGCCCCCCTCCGCAGGTTCCTGGTGGATTTTGTATGCCCCTTTTTCCTTTCTTGTAGGTCTGTTATGACCAGTGGTAGCCTCTACTTTTGTCTATCAACTTGCAAACTTGATCTGACGTAACAGGGAGCAGAGCATTGTGAGTAGGATCTTGGCTCGAGAGTTTTTTTAGCTGACGCGAGCTTTGTATAAGGCTGGTTCGGTTCCGAGGATGGAACCGATAATCCATCAGTACTGAATGAAGATCAACACAGATGGAACGTTATGGTAAGACACAACTTTTTACTAATTTCACCAGTAGCAAGATAACCTAATAGCATTTATGTTCAATTGCTTCTAAAAATGTGACAGTTGGAAAATACAATACATTCACACTTCTGTGAGTCTTGATTATGGTAGAAAAAGGTCACTTGACCAACCCACTTAATAGTTAAATGCATAATAAAAATAAAATCACTTGGTAAGCTTCTCAAATAACTAAAAGGTTTAAACACCAAATCTCTTTCCATTAAATCAGCATAAGCATTTTGCCTGTAGTTTGGCAAACACCGAGTTCTTAAGGTTTGTGAGTAAGGAGAGTAGTATGATGAAGTGTTTAAATGTTGTTTTTACTCTCTAATTCAGTTTGATCATATGTAGTGGACGATCTACAAACTCTGATATTGAAAATTTTGATTCTAGTGAAAAGAGGATTTGTGTACGTCATGACGAGTTAGGACCCAGAATGACTGTATATTGTGTACCACTACACACGTTTTTGTATTGTAAAACTAGAGGTTTATGTGTGCTGAGTCTGTATTGCTGTTGTGGATGAATGCACTGTGAAAACATATTTTTAGATAAGCTGCGATGTACATCACTTGCATCAGCTGTGGTTTCAATGTACACTTTTTGTTTGTGTTTATTCTGTTAGGTCTAAGACAGCTGGATTGCACTTCAAATCAGTTGGAAGATGTACCTCCTGAACTAGCTGGAATGGTGTCACTAGAGCAACTTTTTCTAAGACACAATAAATTATGCCACCTACCTGAATTTCCGTCATGTAAATTACTTAAGGTATTTTTATCTGTTCGTTCATTTTCTTTCTTTTTTTTTGATTTCCGTGTACCAGTGCATTTGTCAAGTTAATCCTATGTTAATGCAGTGTTTATAAAGTTATTTAATTATATTTTCTACTTTTGATATAATGCTGTTGCTGTAAATTGTAAAAAAAAAAAGTTACTTTTTCATGTACATTTTAGATAAGTGCATGACAGTTTTTTATATGTTTTAGTCTGTAAACCCCCTTGTCAGTCCCAACCCATTTGAGATGTACTTTAGCATGCTACTGTAACTTACAGAGCTTTGGTTCTAGTAATAAAATATATAACTAAGAACCAAGGTGGAAGCGGTACTATAAAGGCTGTCTTCTGAAATCACCACACCTCCAATAACTCCACCAAATGTTGCAGGGCTCAAAACACTGTCATTTCACCGATGGTGTAAAAAATACTTTTATTAACAAATCCACTTGAAAAATCGATATAAAACACTTGAATTGCTGAATGTTGTACAGTAAACAGAAAATGATTTAGTGCTTTCGTCTCCCACTGGAGACCTCATCAGAATCGGTGCTTAGTGATTTAAACTCCTTATATAATACCCATAGTTCCATTAATAGAATAATTGTTAATTCAAATTAAGTATGATTAAACATATATTCCTATTTTGTAGTATATGTCTATGAATTAAAAAACAACGATACCATAGATACATATGAAGTATATACATTCAACAATAAAAATAAAAATGTGCACGTGTATACTCAGTACAACTAATTAATAATATAAGATATTTAACATATCTTGACATATAAACGTGCTTACACAACAGTGTAAATCAAGTAAAATAAATTAAATAAAAATTAAATAATTTAAGAATTTTAACAATGGTGTATATTAAACTGAATGGGGCTGGTTTGCTACTTAGACATCCTAAAAATCCTTGTGTTCGAAGCAATACTTCATCCTATCAATATGTTAATGTATTATATACTTCAATCCATTAAAAATACTGTTCTTTCCACATATATTCACTTGACTCATATGCTTGAAAAAGTATGTACCTAAAGTATGAAAAATGTACAATAAAAATAAATAAATATATATATATATATATATATATATATATATATATAGTGAAAAAAGTTTAAACATAATATTTATATTTATAACACCCTGTATATATATTTTATTTTTAACTTAAAACTTGATGTACATATGTAATGCATGAATAAATTGTGTGTGTGTGTGTGTGTGTGTGTGTGTATGTATATCTATATCTATGTGTGTATGTATATATATATCTATATATATATATATATATATATATATCTATATATATATATATATATATCTATATATAGATATCTATATATATATATATATATATGTGTGTATATATATATATATATATATATATATATATATATATATATATATTATTAAAAAATCAATACAAATGGTATGGATGTTAAAAATATTATATAAATATCATAAATATTATAAATATTATAAATTACAATAAATACTGTTAAAAACATGGGGGGTTATTGAATATTCTAAAAACTTGTATAAAAATATATAACTACTAATTATTTTTGCCCTCTTACTCTCCCCTTGTTTTCTTTCTTTAACCCATAGTGATGTCCTCTGAGTCTGATATGCAAAATTATTCTGTTCACGTATACCCTTTTGAGTAATGATCTATTGCTATTCTGGGATGCTATTACATTTGCAGTATCAGTTTGTAACTCATTGCCTTGCACTGAAAGCATACAAAGTTTCTTCTGTGGTTTGAAACAGGGACATGGTCCTTTTTTGTGGGGGACATAGTGGATGGCCTGATAGTGGCTGTCCATGATGTACTGAAAAAAGAAATGTTTGTCATTGTTATGGCTTTTGATGACTGCCATAACTTGCATGAGATCACTTTTGCTCATAAACGGAAGATTTTAACAGGTTTTGTAAGATGGCCATCTAACATGAGGCGGCTACTTGATTTTCTCACTGTAACTCTGGTGTGGGCATAGTCTATGGGAGTGCTACGTAATTAAGGTAAAGTGTCTGATAGACAAGTCTTCTTTTGAGACTGACTGTAGATTTGCTGGAGCGACAAGAACATACAACAGTGGATGTATTTGCTGCTGTATAGTTGACTTACTGGGAGGGAACTCAAACTCACTTATGGCATATTTATTTTTGAAAGGGAGAATATGCCAGAATTATCAATTGGCACTGGTCAAAACATTCTGAATTCCTAGAATTTCCAATGGTATCCAGTTCATAGGTAAAGACAAAAGGCTTATAGTAATAATAGTTTAGTAAATTTTAATCCCTTTGGATGACTGTGCATACAAGTGGCCATCCAATTCTGGTGTAAGATACTTAACATGGGTGTTTACAGTGAGCAGTTGTGACAGTGATTTGAGTGAAAGCATATCAGAATGCCAGAATTAGGGAAAGTCAATTGCATTGTGAACAGTAAGTTTTTTTTTTCTTTTGATTAAACTGATTTATTTCCGGTATTATGCTTGAATGTGGTAGACACTGTTTTGTGTGAATGCAGAAGGCTGTGTTTAGAACTGTAGCTGGGTTTTTATTTATTATTAATTTCAGTTTGATGACCGGAGAAGTCCACTGGGCTTTGAAAGGCCCATTTTCAGTGGAGGCCCGGGGTGATAAGCTCCTTGAGACAATTACAGTAACAAGTCAATTACAATTCAAAAATGTCAGAAATATTGTCAATAGTAAGTTAGATCCATCATTGAGGACATTGTTCAAAATAACAGACATATAGTATATGTTACAGTACAACTTAGTGAAATTTAGCATAAGTAGGTGTTTAGTGTAGCTCTAGTGGTAGTGAAAATTGTTCTATAAGCAGAGTGAACTTAGTATAGTATCTACAGAGAATGTATTAGTAATGTAGAGGATGCAAGAGATGAGCAGAGTGTTAAGTGTGAATGATGAATTACAAAGTGGGAACTCGTGGGTGAAGAGCAGGGGCAAATCCACTTGGAGGATAGATGTGAGTGAAGGAGGGATTTGAAGTTGGTGGGATTTGCAGTGTTTCGAAGGGAGGGGAGGAGGGAGTTCCAAAGTTTGGCTATAGAGTAGGATAGCAGGAAGCAGCCATGGGGCCTAGAGGGTTTGTGAATTTGTAATAGGTTTTGGTTTTCTGACCAAAATGGGCGATTTGGAATATAGGGGGATAAGGTGGAAGAGAGAGCTGGACAGCTAGATGGTTGAAAGATGAGTTTTGTGAGCTGATTTTATTGCTGAGTTCATGGTTGAAGAGTTGTGCCGCACATTTTGTAAATAATACTGTGCTGGACACATTTTAACGCATACTGATCATTCATTCCTCTGTTTCTAGTTCTTTGTCATGCTTCATCTTCAAACAGAAGAAATGGTCACAGGCTGATTACTTACAAAAGCAATACGTTTTGTTGTGAGTTTGTTTGCAACTAGTGTCTTTTTTTCTTTCCTTATTTCTGTATTTAGCTTTGCATTAACTGACTTTTTTTCCAAGGGAAATGCTTCCTTTCATTTTCGAGACTTGGCCTAGACCTGCCATTCACCAGCTCTCAGCATCAACTTCCATTTTCTAAAAGTGAAACAATGTTGATGAGGCCATATTGCTGGCCATTGGATAGTCTTGGCAATCTTGGGATCGGTGTAGCTTACAATACAGCAGAAGGAACTGCTAGAACAGCAGGATCTGGCATTGCCATATGTTTGGGATGACTGTTTGTGCTTGATACAATTCACAGAAGATAGAAGGTAAGCTTCCTTATTTTCCTTTGAGACTCTTTCTGTTCAGCACTGATGTTGGATGACGCTTCAAAAAGGGTGAAGGGGCAAATATGAACTGTTTCTGCTTTAGGTACTGAATTTCTCCTCCCATAACTTAAATTTTCTAAGATGCAGTGGAGCTTGCAATGGATGTGTTTACATTGTGACCCACCGCATCAGGAGGCTTCTAGCAATAGTATGTCCCTAGTCTGAGTTTCTGCCGGATCAAATGACCAGAGGCCAGGGTTCCTAGTGATGTCCAGGAGAGTGATCAGCCTTGATCAGATAAGCAAGGATCTGATTTTGTCAATTTTCATTCCGTCCTCAACTGACGGATTTGCATCTAATCCTTCGGATCTGACTCGGCTGTTGCTAAAGCTTGTGGCAACCAAGAACTTTCGAGCTTCTCCCTTACCCACAATGCACTGTCCCCAATTACCTCCGATCTCATTTGCCGCTTTTCAGGGAAAGACGTGGTTTCCATTACTATCGAGCGATTTTGAGATGTTTGTGAAAGCTTATTTTATTACTTTAATTCTCTTTCTATATTTACTTTAAGTGTTCTCCTTACTTATTGTACTATTATTTGCACGTGTTCTGCTATATCTAATATTTCTGTTTTCTTGAACTTGCGTCCCTCTTGGTACCATCACTAGTATCCTTTCAATAGTGCATTTTACGTATTTTTTCTGATACCATTGTTGGTGATTGTGCTGTCCTTTATTTCCTTGCTTCTGTTAACAAAAAAAAACTGAGTAGTAGAAGAAATACTTGTAATTGTTTTCTCTTTGTTGACTTAACTTTACTGTTTTGGTATGGCAGATAAAGTTCTGGTGGGGTTTAAAAAATGTAGGAAGTGTGAAAATAAGCTCCCCTTCTCAGATGTGCACACTTTGTGTCTACTGCTTAGGACTGCTTCACCTGGAAGAAGATTGCGCTATTTGCCACGGGTTTAACCTTAGGGCTTTGGTAGAGTGCAAAAACAAATTGATTTTAAGGGGCCTTTTGCCATCTTTTGGAGAGGCTGGAGATAAATCTCCAAAAACCAAAACAAAACTGAGTCCTTGTATCCAAAGCCTTCGGTTTCTTCTTTGGCTTCATAATCTTCTAAGAATCACAAAGATCTAATTTCGCCCTCTGATCTGAAGAAGCCGAAAATGTCTGATCCGACGAAGCCAAAATTAACTGATACAACCTTCCCGTGTCTGACACAATTGAAGTCTGGTCTGACTGTGGCTGGTCCATCAACACGTACTATTTTACCAAGGACTCTGTATTCACCTTCAGTGGATCCAGTACCCTCTAGGGTACCTTCCTCATTTCTGGACAGACCCAGGTCCCCTTCTTTTAAAGGCATAAGCCCGAGGTACCAGGGAGCTCCAGTAAAGCTCACAGTTGTATCAGCTTGTGGTTTCATGATTTTTGTCAGACCCAGGTCCCCTTTGATATTTTTCACTTGTTCCTCTAAGAAGTCTTACAGAGGAAGATGTGGAAAGAGTGGTGAAGAAGATTCTGTCAGCACAGGGGCAGATGGGTGTTCTTTGTGGCTCCTATCCCTCTGGGTTAGGTCTGTTTTTCTGCTACAACCCCACTACACCTTCCTCCTTTGACTTTTTCAACTGTCTCTCTGGGGTTTTCAGGCCTACTCAGCTTCTAATAAAGGCAAAGCCAAAGACAAAGGCAAAGACTCCTTCCGAATCAAAGACTGCAGCCCAGGCCTCTTCTGATCCGGCTCCAAAGTCTCAAACAGTTGCTTAAGATGGCGGAGGACTTACTATGATTAGGGGTTCACATCCCCCTCCAGATAAAAGGCCAAGGCAGGAAGTTTATTATGACTCCTCTGATCAGGCTACTGTTTCTTCAGTTTTTTCTGACCAGGAATATTCTTTCCCTCCTTATGAGGATTCTGATGCTGAGGAATCCATTCCTTCAGCTTCTCCCCCTGAGGATTTCTCTTTTGGGAAAACTTTGCATGAAATGAGGGAACATTTCCACTGGGAAGGACAGGAGTATTCAGAATCTAAGAAAAGACTAAGGGATTTTCTTCTTTTTCCCCAACATAGACCCCTCGCTATTCCTCCTATTTTAGATATTGTGGATGATGCTTTTTCAGAGGCTAACTTAACTCCTGATTCTTTTCCTCCAGCTCCTGTTAAGACAGATACTATAGGGTTCCTGATTCCCACCAGTTTTTATATAAGAACCCTACTGCTGACCCTGAAACCATTTCTCAGGGTCCTAAGGGCGTAAAGGCTGCTTCTGCTAAAAACCCCATTCCCACTGAGAAGGATTCCAGATCTTTAGAAAGATGGGGCAAAAAAGGTGTACACTTCTGCTACTTTATCTATTAGGGCTTTAAACTGTCAGTTTCATATGCTGAAATACTAGCAATTTCTCCTGTCAGTTCTAAAACAGAAGCTAACTTCCATTTCCGCCTGTGCAGATAAGGAGTTACATGACTTAATGCATGCCACTGAACAAGTTGGGAAGCATGGTTTACACTGTGGATTTGATGCCTTGGAGGCTTCTTGTAGGGCTCCTGCCTCTGGCACAGTAATTAGAAGGCATGCTTGGTTAAAGGAACAAAATTTGCCAGATCAAGTAAAAGCTAAATTATTGGATGCTCCTGTTCAGCATAATGTTTTGTTTGAATCTAAAGCTGAAGAGGTGATTAAAAAGATGGAGGACAAGGCAAAATCCATGCAAACAGTTAAAGATTTCTTACAAGTACAGCCACCCAGATTTAGTAGGAATTGGCCTACAAAAATTGGTCCTTTCCCAATTCAGACAGGCCTCAGAGGGGTAGATACAGACGCTCCCGAGGAAAGCCTCAAATGCAAGCCTCTTATAGACCAAGGCAGTGGACTGCTTCCAACCCTAGGGGAGGAGAGGACAGGTCGCAAACTCATAGGAAACAGACTCGATGAATCCCTCTGTTGGGCTGCAGGAACTTCTTGCCTGGAAGCCCCTCTCGGAGGAAAACTTTCTCTTTTTCACCTAAATTGGACTCCTATAACCCAAGACAAGTGGGTTCTGGATATAGTTTCAAGAGGTTACAAATTCCATTTTCATACCCTACCAAGGCCAAGCGGATGGCCAGATCTTCCAAAACATCAGTGGTCAGAGGCCTTAAACCAGGTGGAAGCTCTCTTGGCTATGAAAGCCATAGAACTAGTTCCACGTTCAGAAATGGGACAAGATTTTTACTCGAGGCTCTTTCTAGTCCCCAGGAAGCAAAATTCATGGAGACCCTTTCTGGATCTGTCAGTCTTGAACACTTTTCTAGAGATACCAAAATTCAAGATGCTTACTCTACAGCAGCTACTTCCAATGCTGACCAAAAATGCATGGATGGTGACTTTGGATTTAAAGGAGGCATATTTACACATTCCCATCAGGCAGGAACGCAGAAAATACCTCTGGTTCAAGGCCGGATCGAGGCACTATCAATTCTCTGCACTGCCCTTTGGATTGTCTACTGCGCCAAGGGTTTTTACCAAATGCCTGGCTCCAGTAGTAGCTTATTGCAGACTCAAGGGAATTCAAATTTACCCTTATCTGGACGACTGTCTTATTCAGGCAGACAGCAAGGATGTCTTACTCCAGCATCTAGAGTTTGTTCAGAATCTTCTCAAGTTCCTGGGATTCACTGTAAACATAAAAAAAGTCAAGTTTGACACCCTCACAACAGATAATTTTTCTGGGCGCTTCTCTAAACACAACAACCCAGATGGCATTTCTGACATACGAAAAACAATTACAGCTGGCCTCAACTTTCAAAACCTTGGCAACTTTAACTCCGCTATCTGCAAGGAGATTCCTGCAGGCTTTGGGTTACATGGCCTCCTGCATCCTTCTCGTACCATATGCAAGACTACATATGAGGAAAGTACAGTGGTACCTAAAAAGTGTATGGTCTCAGCATTGCCACAGTTTAGACATACTGATCTCCATCCTGCCTTGTCTTCAAAAGGAATTCCTTTGGTGGTCCAAGCTCTCTCTCTCCTCTAACTGTTTCTGCCCCGCTTCACTCCTCTCCCTACCCCCTTATCCCACCCACCCCACACACTCTTACCCTTATACCTCTCTGTCCACACCCCCTTAGAATCACACCTATCGGAAACACCTACCTCATTTGTAACTCTCCTCCCACCTGTTTCTACCTTATTTCCCTTTCCTAGTCATCTCCCCTCCCTCTTACACCTAAGCCTATCCGTTAACTCTTTCCACCAAGCTTCCTTAACTTACACTATAGACATAGCCCAACCTTTACTTCGGGAGCTCCTTTCATCCACTCCACAGCATGTCTTCAACAACTAACTAATCTCCACCCAAGACCTCTATAATAAAACATAACCTAGCTAAACTAGTAGCCCTGGTAATTTCTTCTCTAGTACTCACACTCCCCTATCTCTTGACCTCCTATGAAATAAAACATAATTACCACTTTAAAACTTCTTCCAAACAAACTGCCTCAGATTTTATAACCCTAAATTTCAACCATTCTAACATTACATCTACCTTTTGCTACCTTCTATCCAAATACCATAGACTATCCCATATTAAATCTAACAATCTCATGTTAAGGAAACTAAAATACAAACTGAACTTCACCAATAAGCCACACTCAGAATATAAGCCCACTACCTTGACAGATGGTGATATACATCCCAACCCTGGACCCTCAAGTACTTCTTCTGAAGCCAGTCCAGTAATCTCTAACTCGCCCCTTCCATTACCAATCTCTAATTCTAACACCTTACTCATAGGACACCGTAATATTCGAAGTATCAACAACAAAGTCACACATCTCCACTCTCTTCTTGAATATCACTCTTTTGATATCCTCTGTCTAACTGAAACCTGGTTAAAACCCTTCACTAAAGATACTGAAATCAATCCCCCAGGATACAACATTCTACGACTGGACTGCAATACTCGCAAGGGCGGGGGAGTAGCTCTCATATTTAAGAATGAACTAAATATATCCTTAGTACCCTATGTCCCCCTTGAGAACACCAAGACTGAACTCCTTATATCAAAGCTGCATCTAAACCCAAATAAAGCCATCTATATTATCTGTACCTATCTACCACCTGGTAATAACTCCATAATAATAGAAAATATCCTTAGCTGGGCTTCATCCACCTACCCACAAGAAACTGTAATACTTGGAGACTTCAACCTTGATTGGTCCTCAGTTAATTCTAACAACCCAGCCTCTCATATTAATCTCCATGGCTTTACCCAGGCAATAAACACCCCTACTAGAACTAATAAACCTAACAACAAAGAAAGTATACTAGATTGGATTCTTGTTAACAAACCTCAACAAAAATATCTAGCCGGTACTTTGCCTGATGACATGAGCGACCATAACTTAACCTATATCATAAGACAAAAGAATGTCACCACTAATGCCCCTACCTTCAGGACATCACGCAGTAATAAACATTTCAACCCTATCCTATTTAAAACTGAACTAAATGCCTGTAACTGGAACCCTCTAAAAACTCTTCCTCTTGACGAAGCTGTTCAATATTTTAACACCAAATTCTTAACTATCCTAGATAATCATGCACTTAAACGAACTATCAGAGTAAAATCTAAACCAGCCCCCTGGCTATCTAAGGAAACAAGACAAAATATGTTATTCAGAAACAAACTTTGGTTAAAATGGAGAACTAGTAAATCTCCCTCAGATCATCAAACCTTCAGACACCTAAGAAACAGTACCAAAAAAGCTATTCTTTCTGACGAAAAAAAACTACTATAGCAACCTCCAGCAAGCTAATCACAACAATCCCCAAAAATTCTGGGCAACTTTGAATAGACTTCTTCACCCTGGACAGACTACCACTCCCTCTCCCTCGGGGTCAGAACAAAATTCTTCCCATAAAACTGCCAATGCTTTCAACTCGTTCTTTACTGATACTATCAATTCATTAGCCTCTCACCTTTCCATGGACAATTCTAACATCCCTGAACTTGCATCTTCTAATCTACGAACCTTCATAATACAGCCCATCTCCACCACCTTTATCCAAAAATGTATCCAAAAACGTAAACCATGTACCCCATTGGCTGACCAACTTCCATCTGAATTCCTCCAGAAAGCAGCCAAGGAAATAGCCTATCCCATATCTATTCTTATTAACAGAACTATTAAAGAAGGAACCATCCCTGATATCTGGAAAATCTCGCACATTATACCCTTACATAAAGGAGGAAACTCCAAAGAATACTCTAATTACAGACCCATTGCCCTCCTATCTCCACTAGCAAAAATCATGGAAAAGTGTGTTCACTACCAGTTAATGAATCATTTAACTAAAAACAACATTCTATCTCACTGTCAACATGGCTTTAGGCCTTTTCACAGTACTACCACTGCTCTCCTTTCCTTTACTGACTTTATAAACAAAAACCGCAATAATAATATCCTATCTTCAGCACTCTTTATTGACCTGTCAAAAGCCTTTGATATGGTCAATCATCCCCTCCTCTTAAAAATCCTGGAATCTCTTGCTTTAAAACCAAAGGCTATCCAGTGGTTCACTTCCTATCTTACTAACAGGAAACAGGCAGTCCTCTGGGATAATAAACTCTCCTCTCTTCTCCCAATCTCTCTTGGTGTCCCACAAGGCTCTATTCTTGGACCCCTTCTATTCTCCCTTTTTATAAATGACTTACAAGTAGCTATTTCCCAAGCTACTTGCATACAATATACTGATGACTCCACACTTATTTGCTCTGCTAAAACCATCCCAGAGCTTCAAACTATTACTCAAAATGTATTCCACACAGTTGAAGCATGGTTCTTAAAACGCTGCCTACTTTTAAATGCCAAAAAAACGAAACTCCTCCTTTTTAAAACCCACTACTAGATCTCCGTCATTAGACTTCTCTATCTCATCTATTAATAACACCCTCATATCAGCCGACTCTTCTACCAAACTGCTAGGTGTGATGATCGAGAACAATCTTACCTTTGATTGTCACATAAATAATACCATTAAAACTGTAAACAGAAAATTGGGCTCCCTCTACAGGATTAAAACATTCTTAAACCCAACAGCCAAAGCTACTCTTGCACACTCTCATCTCCTTTCCACTCTCCTCTATGCCTCACCAATTTACACTAACCTCAAGAAAAATAATCTCTCTAAACTGACTAACACCTACAATAGTATAGCGAGATTTGTTACTGGTAATCAATTCAGAACTCACCACTGCCTGAACCTACAGCAACTTCACTGGCTTGAATTAAAAAACATGTTGCTTCTTTCCCAACTTACCTTTGTCCAAAGAGCTTTCTATCTACCTAACAACACTCCTGTACTTTCTAATCTCTTTACCCCTTACTCTAACCTTAATTCACTTCGCTCCTCTAGCAAACTCCTAGTAACTTTAACTAAATCCAATAACCTTGCTGGTGACTCCCTTTTCTCCAACACCATTGGCAAATACTGGAATCAACTTCCCACTGAACTTACTTCTATTCCATCTCCTGTCCTTTTCAAACAAAAACTTAGAATTTACCTTAAAAATCACTGGTTATGTCCCTGCTTTAACCCCGGCTGAAATCATATCTTCCACAATTTCCTCTTCTCTTCTATCTCTTCCTCTCCTTTTACCTTCTATTTACTTCTAAGTTATATTCCTCCACTATATAAGGGTTACCTCTCAAATATCCTTTTCCTCCAAATGGTAACATTTCTGACTGCTGACAGTTTATAAAAGTAACTAATCTACTTACTCCTTGTCTATTAATGTCTTTTCTATTCTTTCTTTTACTTTCTTTTACATCTTAATATGTTAAATAATGCTAAATAAGTTGTGCATTTTCATTTCAAGAATGTTGTGTGCATTTTTATCCTATAATATAATACCATATATTGTATATTCCCTCCTTATTTTTATTCTGCTCTTTTTTTTTTGCATACTATGTAATTGTTTTATGTCTTTGTGGAGCTTTTCTACCCGGGCCTCTGCTGAAAATGGAAATATATCCAGTTAGACTAGCCCGGTTAACAAATGTAAAATAAATAAAAAAATAAAATAAATGTACTCTAAACAAAGGAAAACCCTTCTGTCTGCCTCCTGCCACTCAGATACTGATCATGGACGTCTCAGATTATGCATGGGGAGCCCATTTTCAGGGCAACTGTCTGCAGGGCCTTTGGACAAAGGATCAGAAGCACCTGCATATCAATTTAAAGGAAATGTTAGCCGTTCAGAAAGCTCTATTGGCCTTCAGGAATCTTCTACAATCAGGACAACTACTGATACGGACAGACAACGCCACAGTTATGTGGTACATAAACAAGCAAGGGGGATCTCATTCCTATCCCCTTTGCAGACCAGCCATGGATCTTTGGAACACAGCTCTAGCTTGCAATCTGGACCTTCAAGCACAGTTTCTACCAGGGAAGCAAAACTTCCTGGCAGACGGTCTGAGCAGAAACCTTTTGGACCCACACAAATGGATGCTGGACACTGAAATATTCAAGATGATTACTGCAGTCTGGGGATGTCCTCACATAGACCTCTTTGCATCCCACCTCAATCATCAACTACAGATTTTTTGCACCAGGACTTTCCACAAACAAGCTTGGAAAGTGGATGCACTATCATTCAGTTGGAGAAACCTCTTGGGATATGCCTTTCCGCCTCTTCCTCTTCTTCCACGAGTATTATTAAAGATCAAACAGGACAAGCACAAGATGATAATCTTGCTGGCCCCAAATTGGCCTCGACAGTTTTGGTACCCAACACTGAAAAACCTTTGTCTGGAGTCCCCTTGGGTTTTACCACAGACTCCGAACCTTCTGTCCCAACATCAAGGTCAGGTTCTACACTCCCATGTCAAAACTCTCAGCCTGGCAGCCTGGTTAATCCAGGGTCTTTGAATCATTCTCTCCTACCCAAGCAGGTTATGGATGTCATTTTAGAAGCCAAACGTCCTAGAACTAGAAAATCTTATGCAGGAAAATGGAAAAGATTTTGTTCCTGGATGCAGGCTCAGGATTCTGATCCTCTTATTCCTAACATTCCTCAGATTTTACTTTACCTGACAGACCTCTTGCATAAGGGTCTCTCTTTCTCTTCCATAAAGATTTATGCCTCTGCTATTTCTGCTCATTATAATACAGATCCTCCAATCTTTTCCCACCAGCTCATGAGGCAGTTTCTCAGAGGAGCTAAGAACTTAAGGCCCCCTAGATCTCCTCCCATTCCTGCTTGGGATCTCAACTATGTTTTGGAAAAGCTCAACTTACCTCATTTTGAGTCTGCTGCCACATCTGACATCAAGTTTTTATCTTGGAAGACAGCCATCCTGTTAGCTCTGACCTCTGCCAGGAGAGTTTTAGAGTTGCAAGCTCTTATGGCTGTATAACTTTATATTATTTTTCATCAAGACAGGGCGTCTTTAAGGACTAATCCTACTTTCATGCCTAAGGTGGTTTCCAAAGTGGCTTTAAATCAAACTATTCACTTGCCAACTTTTTCCCCACTCCTCAAAATAAAGGGGAAAGGATCTTACATTCCTTGGAATACACAGACAACTACGTTTTTACCTGGACAGAACTAAGGACATCAGGATATCAGAGCAATTGTTTGTTTCTTATGCTTCAAGTTCCCAAGGTAAAGCCAAAATAAAACAGACCATTTCTAAATGGATTGCTCATGGAATCAGATTTTGCTATTCACACCATGGAAAGCAAATCCCAGGGAGTATAAGGACTCACTCTACCAGAGCTGCTGCCACTTCAGCTGCCTTCCTCAGGGGAGTTCCTACCAAAGACATTGGAGTTCAGTGCATACTTTTCCAAGCACTACAATCTACCTCTCTACTCTAAGTCTAGGGCAGGCTTTGCTTCTGCAGTCTTGCAGTGTCTTATAGCCGCCCCCTCTACTTTATGACCACCTCCCTTTCATTCTGCTTTGGGATTCTACCCTACAGTCATGACTGCAACAGTGAAACACGATGAACATAGTACAGTTGTGTACACTTACCATAAATGTAGATGTTAGTGTCTTCACTGTTGCAGTCTGGGTTTCCCTTCCTCCTGTCCCCTCTTATTTTTTCTTTTGTGTGGTTCCTTTTTTCACCCTTTTCTGAGGTGTATTTGCAAAGGGTATGGGACCTTACTCATTTTGGAACTTCTGACATCTGGGGCAAGAAAAACTGGAGAACATGGCGTCGGCTGTCAGCTTTGTACTCCTGGCGCTCTGACGTCAGGGAGCATGGCTGAACAGCCGACGCCAGACCCAGACTTTGGAATTCTGGCCCACCGAGGACTGCCTGCCGGCAGGGGAGAACCCTACAGTCATGACTGCTACAGTGAAGACACTGGAACATCTACATTTATGGCAAGTGTACACAACTGTACTTTTCTGATGGTCATGGTTCAGTCCATTTTCTCATTTCTGGGCAAGGACGACTGGATTTACTTGATAGACCTTCAGGATGCGTACTATCATATAAAGATGAACAGACTATCTAGAAGGTATTTACACATCTGGCTGGAAGCCAGTCATTACCAGTTCAGAGTTCTGCCCTTTGGACTCACCACAGCCCCCAGGGCGTTTACCAAATGTGTGGCAATAGTAGCAGCTCACTTGAGACTGCAGGGGTTCTTGGTGTTTCCATGTCTAGATGACTGGCTCATTTCCCATCTGACCGGGCATCAACTGGTAAGGGCAAGAGATCATGTTCTCCAGACTTGATGTCTTCCGGGATAAACATAAACTACAAAAAGTCTCATCTAAAACCAGTTCAGAGTCAAGAATTCGTAGGAGTAATACTTGACTCAGTCAACCATAGCATCACTACTGCCCTCAAGAGTTCAGACCATAAGATCACAGGTCAGAAAGATGAGCTGCAATACTAAACTATGTAATGCTTGACTGAAAACAATTGGGTAGATTATAAGTGATGTATAACGTTTGCAACTGGGAGTGTGTCAGTATGGTTTGTGATGTAAAATGCTTGCAAATAGGATTGTCGGTGTGGTTTGTTTTCCTTTATATAAATGTAAGATTGCTTATGCCATAAGTGATGGTTTAATAAAGATGTTTCTTGTTTAAAGAAAAAAAGGGAGCAGGAACTGAGTAATTTATGTAATGTTGCTTTGCTTAGGTTATATGATATGTAGCAGTATATGTGAAGCATAATGTTCGTTTTTAACTTAATACAGTTTGCGTTTATGTAAATGTACCTATGTCACACGTGATAATTCAATAAAGGTGTAAAAAAAAAAAAAAAAGAATTTAGCCCACCTGGTCTTTCAGGCTCTGGGTTCAGTGGCAGCGGCAAGAACATTAGTATCTTTAGCCAGATTTTACATGACAATTCTTCAGTGGATACTAGGCACAGAATGGTAAACAGTTTACCAGCCCATGTCTTATGAGATACGAATCACTCAGACATGCAAGAGAGATGTCAGGTGAAAGATTCAGTCAAATTACATTCTATAAGGCCGTCTCTTCATCCCCCCTCAGCCCAAGGCCATAGTGACCACAGACTCTTCCCAGCTGGGGTGGGGGACATTTTCTGGGGAGATCAGTCCAAAGCACTTGGCCCTCGCAGAGGCCAGCTTGCATATCCATGTCCTAGAGATGGGAGCAGTGCTTTTAGATTTACAGACCTTCTAGGATGTTCTCCCTTTGGGGGATAATTGTTATTCAAACAGGCAACATGTTGGTAGTTTGGTACATCAGCAAGCAAGGAGGGAAGAAATCCTGGGTCTATATTATATCAGCGAATGCTTGAAATTGCAAACGCTGTATAATCGACCCAAACACTTTGCAAATCTAAAATGCTGAACACCTGGATGAGTGACCCCCCCCGGAAAAAAAAAAACACTGATTCGTTAAAAAAAAAAAAAAAAAAGGCGGGGAGATCCCCCCCCCCCCACGTGCCTCCCACACCCCTTACTTAAATATACCAATTCCGAGTTTGCACCAGAGTGGAGGAAATGGCAAAGTCCCAAAACGCCCAGTGACCCCGAAAAAAAAACAGTGTTTGCAACTTTAAGAGTTTGGTGTTTGCAACTTTAAGCGTTCGCTTACATAATAGGAACCCACAGATCCTACCCCTTATGTCGAGAAGCTCTCTGAGTGTGGCAATAGGTTATCTTATCCATCCGCTTTCTAATAGCAATGCTCATTACAGGGAAATCCAGTGTGGTAGCAGACAAACTGAGCAGTTGCATTCTTCTACCTCACAAATGGTCCCTCAGCAAGAATGTCACGAAATATTTTGTTGGTGGGGCCAGCCTTGATGCAATCTTTTTGCCTCCCCTCTAAACAACAAATCGAGCAGCTACTTTTCCCTAATACCCCCACAGGAGGAATCACTGAGGGGTACTCTACTTAACGACTGGCCACCTGTCTGCTTTACACTTTTCCACTCATACCGCTAATTCCGAAATCTCTTCAGAAAGCGGCAAAAGAACAAAGTCATCCTAATTGCCCCTTACTGACCTCAACATATTTGGTTCCCTTCCTTTGCCTCACTTGCTTCACCACCCTTGGGTTCTGGATCCGACACAAGACCTCCTGTCTCACCTGACAGGCGTGATTCATCCAAACATAACCAACCTCAGGCTGACAGGCTTCTCCAGTTCTATTAATAGCCAGACAACCTATGCTGTCTTCACCTGTTTGTCAGATACTTATCTTCGTTTGTCAGATACTTATCTTCCCATAAGCCTTTACCAGAAAGCTCTATTCCACCAAATGGAAGAGGATTGTTCAATGAACCCTTTGCAGCCCTCATACATAGCATTCTTGAATTTTTGTTCCATCTCTTTAAGGAAGGAGCTAGTTCATCAACCATTTAAAATTAATTTAGTGGCCAATCAAATTTTCACATGGGGTTTTATGGTTTCTCTGTCGCGCCTCATAAATTAAGCAAAACTGCCTTGAAAGGCGCTGTTCTTATAAGACCTCCTCTTAGGGATCCTACTCCTCCATGGGACCTGAATCTGGTACTGCAGGGTCTTACAAAATCCCCCTTGGAACCATCAGCTAAATTTGTGACCTTTAAATGTGTTTCCTGGAAGACTATCTTTCTGGTAGCTCTAACCTCTTCCAGATGATTTTCTGAAATTCAGGCCTGTCCTCTAAACCACCATACTTTTTCACAAGGCTGGACTTGCACTAAGGACTAATGCCTGCTTTCTTCCTAAGGTGGTATCAGAATCTAATATCAATCAATCCATTGATCTGCCAGTATTCTTTCCAGAAATTTGCTAACAAAGTTGAATACATATTACATTTATTGGATGTCCACAGAAAATTGCATTTCTACTTGCATAAACAAAATACATCAGGAAATCTGACCAATTGTTTCATTCGCAGAAGTAAAATTGGGAAAGCCAGTTGCCAAAGTCACTATCTCAGTGGCTAACCAATTGTATTTCATTTGTTTGTAAGAAATTGGACATTACTCTACCAAAACCATTACTAGTCCATTCAACTAGATCCATGGCTATTTCCTCACTGTTTCAGTCCAGTTGTCCATGGATGATATATGCGCAGCAGATACCTAGTCTACTCCCCATACATTTATTACCCATTACAAATTGGATCTGTGTGGAGGCATGCAGAATGGGTGTGCCTTCGTTGAAGGTTGTGCTTCAGGGCTGGTAACTCTGCATGTAAAAATCCATTACCAAACATTAGTGGACCGTAGTTCCGCTGTGGCGACCCCTAACTGGGATAAGCCGAAAGACACAACAACAAATTGGATCTGGTTTCCAGAGGTAGAGCATCATTTGGCTGAATGATGCTCAGAAATATCCGTCCTTGAATGCACCCTAAAATTTAGGTAGCTGGGGACTCTGCTCCATCAGTTAAGGATAGAATGAAATTTGACCTCATCAGCTAAGGAAATTACATAACATTGCATCTCTGTTGTCCATTTTCAATCTTCCTCAACTCCCCTCCCACTGACCCCTGTTTTGGAAAACGTCTTGGAAGATTGACTGGTTGCAGGACATTTCTGTCCTTTATATTAAGCTCCAGACATAGCCTTCTCATTTTCTATATGTAAATATGCCTTTCTACTAAAGTCGGAAAACAAGATCTGAGGTGATTGGGGTTGGTGTATGGTAAGGCAGAAGCTCAATAGTTCTTGGTTACCACAAGCTTTAGCTATGTCTGAGTCAGATACAAGGGATCGGGTCAGAACCAATCAGTTGAGGTATGGTGAGTATATAACTTTTTTTCTGACTTCTCATTCAGTTGTCTTACATTTGAGATAGCCTGGAGAGGTTGTGTCTCCATGTCCAAACGCATTGAAGACAGATCTCGAAGGACAAATAGGTAAGGGAGGTAATGTACTTGAGGATATTCTGTCAGTTTTTTTTTACCTCCCTGGGATTCTGTTGTCCTTGCCAGACATGCATCACGCTACATGAAGTCAGTGCCAATGAAAAAGGTGCAAAAGCTCTTAAACATAAGAGCCACCCAAGAGATCTTAACAGAATTAAAAGGCTTGGTATATAATTTTAGATTCTGGTTGTTCCCCAAGAAAACAAATGACCTTGGGTCTTTTCTGAATCGGTGTTCCTAAATGTATTTATTGGCAACGTTTTGCATGGTGCTGTGCAGTTGATCTGTACATGACTGTCTGAAAAATATATGAATGCTGTTTGGTCCTCTAATATGCTTGCTTCCACATAAATATTGACAAGGGCTCAGGAGGTTTCTCCACTTTTTTTCACTGCTGGTTCCAAATTCTTCTGTTTTGCCACCTCTTCATCCCTCAGGGTTGTTTATGCAATGTCATGCATGTCAGTCTTTACAACTTACCTTAGGCTGCAGAAATCCAAGATTTTTCCCTTGTTTGGATGATGTAAGTTTGTCACAGTTAGACAGGATGCTTTGGTTTGCCAGACAGTCTCTGTTTCAACCATCCTTATCCATCTACGTGATTTGAACCTTGTGAAATCCCAGTATGTTCAGATTCATGATCTCACATTCACAGGATGATCTCTACACAGCTGTTTAACACCTTTATTGAATTATCACTTAAGACATAGGCAGGCATACTTTTATCCAAAAGAAAACAAACCATATTGACATATTGTGTAGCATAAGGGTGTGCTGCACTCCTGAGTGTGCTGTCTTTTAGATGAGACGGTAAACTGAGGACCCATCTGCTTGAGTTGGTGGTAGCTGAAGTGGATGTAAAATATCCCATGGCGCTTATCAAAAAGAGTAGGGTTTTTTATTTAACATATATATATTATAGATTTACGTTTACATATTTACAAATGTTTACAGATTTCATACATTTCACATTTTAAGTATTTTCCCCACTTTTACCCACAGCTAAAACAAAATTTTTCCAATGTCTTTGCTAAAGTTCATTTCCATTTATATTTAATTTCATTGACTCTCTCATTCCATATTGTTCATGCAACATAAATAATTGTCCATTTTCTTTACTTCTTGTCTTCCCATTCCATAATCCCCATATTCTGTCATGTTCATTTTTAACTGTTCCAATTTTAAATACATTTTAATCATATCATGTTTACGTATTTCTATCCATAAATTCTTAATTCTGTTGAATCACATGCTCTAAAGTTTCTAATTCACCACATTTATTACAGTTTTTCTTGTTTTCTGTTATGCTGCATATTCGCTTATACAGGCAGTTTACTTATGGATAGTCTCCATAAAAACTATTACATTCCTTTATCTTTTTATAGTTTTCATTTCGCCTTAATGTACCTTTTTTTTTATTCATTTCTAAATCGTTCCATGGATCAGAACAATAAAAGTTTTCATTGTTAATTTACCATTCCTTTGTTTTTTTTCTGTTAAATTATTTTTTTATTTTCCATAACAGTTTTATTCTGATATGTTTTTATTTCTTCATTGTTAATACTTTAACGTCTCTTCTGTACTTCCATTCCTTCCCATGCATCTTTGTTTGTAATACATTATCATTGCTATAAAATTTTTTTCTTCCTTCATAATACTTCTTAATACTCAGATTTAAAGATGCTGCCTGTACAATAGGATTAATTAGACCTAAACCTCCTTGGTCTTCTTTCATATACAATTTTCTGTTTTAACCGGGTTCAATTTGCTACATATGTTATTTTGCCTAATACCGTACTATTTATTAAATATGCTTTCTTTTCTGTATGAAAACCTATATGTTTTCCAGAATGTAAACATGTCCTTTATTTCTGTCATCAATTTGTCCCATTGTTCCTGTACATATTCATTTTCCAAAATTTTATTCCCAACATATCTGTCTACCTGTCATCAAGTTCAACACCTATTTCACCTTTAAAACAAATCCTTTAATTACATCCAGTCCAGTTCTTACCAGCATTACACCCAACTTTACATTTATTCTTTCCATCCATAATGTATTCTTTGTAATTATTACTGTATCATCTATGTAAGTGTGCATTATTGCCTGTTGCACTTCTTTAACCATTTTATACCCTCCCGTTCTTGACATTTTGTTAATTTCAATCACTATTATATTCATAAAAAAAAAAATACTATTAGCTGTTCACACCTGCATTATTCCACCTTCTAGTTTTATTTCTTCTCCTATCCATCTGTTAACATTTATTTCACACAATTTTTACATACACTGATTTAATTAACTTACAGTTTTTTCACTTGTATGTTAAATCCCCTGTAATGATTCATGCTTTTTTTATATCCCCTATCATTACTTTTGTCTCCACTTTTTTATTTATAATGTCATCAATTACCTCTTGTTAGCCGTAGTAATTCTTGACTACCCTTTCCTTCTCTCCAAATATATTTCGATCAAATACTTTCTCTATTTTACATTGTAATCTTTTAACAATTATTCATGAATATTTTAGAGTCTGTTATTTGAAGTTATCGGTCTCCAATTTTTTAATCGCTTCTCTGTTCCCTTTTTTAATATAAATTTTATTATTCCAGTATATATTTATGTTTAATCCCAGTTTCTAACCATTCATTCATGACTTCGATAAACTTTCTTTTTTGCTAGTCTTGCATTTTCTCCGTTGCGTCCATTTCAAAGCATTGATGTACTGGGTATGCATAGGAACGCAAGTCCCATACGCATGCTTAGTACATCAACACAATGAAGCAGTATACTACCACTGGCGGAAGAACAGTAATGCACCGTTATACAAAGACATTATTTAAGAAAAGTAAGTATTTTTTTCTTAAATAATATCATTGCATAATAGCCATAACCGACTCTGTGGTTGTGGTATATTGAAATTTACCCATAGTTGGCTTTATTTAATCACTCAGACTTCACCCTCATGATTAAACCACACCAACCGTGGGTAAATCTTCAATATACCACACCACATCATTGGTTATTGCTTAATATCTTTCAAGATTTCATTTAATTCATTTATCATTCTTTTTTCTAGATATTCATTACCTTCTTTTTTCAATTTATTCCCGTCATAACTTTTTTCTGTCTTCACCTCTTTCTTAAATAAATGTAGTACATGCTCTTTTATTATTTCATATATTCCTTTTTGATCTGTAATTTGCCTTCCTTATCATTTAATTTTCTTATCTTGTCTTTTCATTATTTTACTCAAATAAGGTGCCACCTCCTCTTTTTCCTTGTAATAAATATTTTTGTTTATATAACACAATGCGGATCTTAATCTCATTCATTTTATAGAAATCTTTCCTTTTTGCAGTTTTTTCTTTCCCTAATACATCATTGAATATTTCTTGACTTAGCATCTTATATATTTTTTCCTTTTCTTATTTATGGTTTCTAAGAACACTTTTTATATTTTTCTTTAGAATGTATCCACCATGCCATCCAATTTTCATAGACATATTTCATGCCTATATGTTGTTTCCAGAATGTAAAAAGTTTTTTTTTTCTACGGACTCCAATTACTTTTCATTTATTCTTTTTTATTCCTTTGCCTATCTTAATGTTATTCATTTTCTTGTATTTTCATCCAGATCATTATATGATCAGAAAATCCATTATACTTCTTTTTTGTTTAACTTTTAAACTTTCTGAAATTAAAATAATCTTTCAGTTTTTTATCATTTCTCAAAGTTATGGGAAAATAAACATTAGAAATATAACATACCACACCTCATAACTTCTGTAACTATTTTAACATCGCAATTGTTCTTTCTCTTAAATTGGTTAAAAATCTATTATATTCATATTTACACATACGTAATTGTTTACTTTTGAACATGTTTTCCCTTTCTTTTTTAATAATGCATGCATATAAAGCTGTAATTCTATATACATACTTTTTCGATCTTGTATCTAATATTGTTACTCTGTCCAGTTCAACTATTGTAATGTAATATTTGAATGTCTTCTTGATGTAATACACATATACCCAAACATGTTTCTTTACCTATGTTCCAGATAACATTCCCATTCCTAAGTGTTTGTGTTCTTTCTTCTTTTTTTTTGTTAATAATCTTATGTCCTCTAATATTATCACTTTAGCATTTATTCCAGCACACCATTGTAATATACTAATTAACCTCAATGTTTTTCAAACTGTTCACATTTAAAGTTAATATTCTCAGCTTTTAGCAAACCGTTCTAGTAAAGTTCCTATCCTTTACCTTTTTATTTTCTCTAAATGTTATGCTTTTAAATTTTCTTTTTCTTTCCGTAGCGCTCTTCCCTATAGAATTCTTTACCTTTACTTTAATGAAGAAGAATCTGAAAGGTATAGTCTCATCTGTTTCTTTTTCTTTATCTTTTCTTTACCTTTGTGCATGATCTCTACATTAATTTCCTTTCATTGTACTTGATTTTATATAACCATTTCTTCTATCTTTTCCTCCTGTGTACTTTTATTTTCATTTTCTTGTGCATCTGTTTCACATTCTAGCTATGAGTGTCCTATATTACCACATTTCTTGCATTTTAAATATTTTTTTTTTTTTGCGTTATGCCCTGTATTACCCCTCACATTTTTTTACCGCATTCATTAATTAAATGATCATCTTTACCACAGAAATAACAAGTCTTTGGTTGCCCTCACAAAACTCCTGCTATCAAGAACATTAATAATGATTGGTATATGTAATGCATCGTCTTTTTCCATTTTTAATATTACTCCACATTTCCATCTCCCAGGCCAAAGTCTTTTTTCATTGTAAACATTCATAGTGTCCAATACTTCCTTGCAAATAGTTAAGTCATTTTAAAACTACAGATTCAACTTCAGTTCTAAATTGAACCAACATTTCTTTTTTTTGTCTAAAGAACAATTTCATAACATTCTGCCCAAGGATATACATTCTTTTTCTGCTCTCATTTTGCAATAAAGTTCTCCATGAATTGTTCATTCTCAACTATGAAATCAGAAAATGTCTCCTTAATTAGAATAAACACTCTTACTCCTTTGCTGTTGCACCTGTGTGTGCAATCAAGGCTTTCCATTCTTCATATCTATCTAGCCCTTTGTCCTTTTTACTGCTTATTCGTGCAGTGTACCTTTTCTTCATTTCTTCCTTACCATTTAACAGTTTATGCATACATTTTCACACTGGATTCAGCTCTTTATCCCTTCTTCTGTTTTCTCCATTGTCACTCCATGATGCTGCTGCACTGTTTTCTGGCTCTCTCTGGGTAACCAGCTGTTGCAAATAATCATCCCGCAACCATCCGGATTGAAGGGGTGTAATAAAACATCCATCCTGCTGCTCCATCTCGCCCTCGAACACCCTTCTTAGAAAAAGCACCCCTGAATCAGATCCCATCTCTCCTTGTACATTAACTTGTTCCTTTATGTTTTCTCCCCCAATAGGGACTCACTCTCTGCTATCTCCTCATTTGTTTCTCCATTTCTCCGTGATTCTACTAACTCTATATCTTTTTTTGTGTATTCAACATTTGTGCGATCAGTGCTGTATTGAAATGTAACTGGATTACATTTTCCATGGCTCTACTCCCTCTCTGGGCTGCCTTCGTGCCTGGAACAGAGAGAGAAACTGGATGTGCCACTTTCAGTTTCATCTCCCTACATCAAAGAGTAGGGGAAAGTTCTCAGATGTCCTGGCTAAATTTCCCTTAGTAGTATAAATGCTACCTCAGGCCCCCTGAAGAGGCCACAGTGGAAAAATAAATGTATTCCCAGTTGCAAATGTTATGCATCTTGCATTTTGTTTTGTATAATTATCATCAATCCAACATTACATAAATTGATAAATTCCTGGCTTCCATTAAACCTTACTCCTGCTCCAAAACATTATTTTGCATGTAATGCTCCCACAGTTTCCAATTTTTTTCTGAGAAATTTGTCCCTACCCTTATCTAGAGATCCGACTTAGTTAATCTTTGTCATAGTCATAGTGTTTAATACTTCAAATACAGTTGGTTTAGACTTCAATTTCCATTTTCTAGTAATTACTTTTTGGCAGCCACCAGAATTGAACATAACAAGGCCTTACTGTGTCTAGGGAATTCAGATCCTGTATCCCAGCTCAAAGAAAAGAAATCCTTAGATTTGCTAATCCAATATTTGACACAGAATTCTGTAGGGAAGAAAGTCTGCCAGCTTATTACATTCCCAAAACATATGATCTGATATTGTTAATCCTCGTTTATTCCTTACGCATGGGTATCGGTTCCGACCTCGGAACTGAGCCGGCCGTTTTCCAAGCTCGCATCGGCTTCAAAACTCTCGAGCTAAACTCTTACCCACAATCCCTCTCCCTGTTACCTCAGATTTCGTTTGTCGCGTTGCTATTCGGTCGTATCAAGCTGCTTCTCTTTGGCCAAGTAAAGTTATTTGTTGTAGAATAATCACTTAAATTATTCGTCTGTCAGAAAAGTTTCTTTTTTTTTGTGTATTACCCAATCGCATCTAGCGACCATATTTTCTTGAGGTTTTTCTTCTCTTTTCTCTACGTTTTTACTGCGAGGTATTCTCCCCTTACCATTGTTGGTAATCTTTCCCTTTTTTTTTTTTTCCATACCTTCGGGTATTCCTTTGTATCATTGCTGGGTACCCTTTTCTTTCTTTTTTTGCGATCCTGGCAGATAAGAAAGGTAGTCCGGGGCTTAAACGGTGTTCTGATTGTGGACACAAACTACCTACTTCTGATGCACATTCTTTGTGCGTTTATTGTTTGGGGGCATCCCACTTATCTGTTGACCCGCCCTGTACTATCTGTGAAAACTTTTCAAATAGAACTTTGTTGGAAAGGAAAAACAAGTTGTTGCTGAAGGGACTTCTTAAATCTCCCTTTTCAGAGGCTATTTCTGGGTCGGAGGCCTCAAACCCCCTAGAGCCCATAAGAAAATCTTGGATGTTCCTACCAAGGCTAATTCTTTGCCTTTGTCCCCGGCCGGGGACTCCCACCAACCAAAGGCTAAAGTTTTGGCTCTGGAGCTCACTCAGTCAGTCCCAGTGCTTTCCGTGCCTAGACCTTTAGCACTGAGGCCTTCGGCTCCATTAGTGATCTCGGCTCAGTCTTCTCCTGCAGCCTTTACTATAGCGGCACCGAAGGGCTCCTTGGTTCAGACTATTACCACTGTATCGGCACCGACTGTTCAGTCAGTGCAGACCTTAACCACGCCGGCTCCGACATCTTACTCGGAACCGACGCCCTTATTGTTGACTCCAGTTTTGTCGGTTCCAGCTTCGGCACCGACAACCACTTTGGCACCGAGCAAACGAGGATCAACAATACAGATGGAACGTTATGGTAGGACATAACTTCTTTTTCTCAATTGCCTCTACTCCATCACAGCTCCAACATTTGGTATCTACCTGTCTGCTTGTTGTATAAAAATACATGTGCATCCACTTCCGAGCAAAAATCCTGCATCTTCTAGACTTTGTTACATACTTGGGAGCTGTACATATGGTCCTCTCTCTTGAAACTGTTGAACATTTTTACCCCATGACAGGAGCCTTGCCTGTCCTTGTAGCATGTAATGTTTGATAATATACCATTCTCTAAAGGTGTCTTGTAATGGCTTAGGTCTTTGAGGTACTGTATTTTCATGGTACTGCTATGTATAACATATTATTCTGGTTCTGTGGTTAAAGCTTTGACTGGTATTATCTAGATATCCAAAACATATTCATCTGACCTGGTAGCTGCATCCAACAGCATTTTTACTTTAAGGAAAATATCTTGCATTATCCTGTCCATCCACTTCAGAGTTAAGGGACTGATTACTGCACGTGATTCTAAGCTGGCACCAACCCATTTCTCCAAATCTTAAGCTACTCCCCTAACTCCCACATTACATCCCCCCCCCCCCCAAACTCTTCAAGATCTTCTTTGCCACAATATCTTTAAGATGCTGATAATTCAAGCTTGAGCAAATATCCAGAATTCAATCCCTTTCAGCCTACTTTCTCATAGTTATGCTATTCATTGTACAGGTAGTGTTTCCAAAATGTTCTGGTTGTATGCAGATTTATTTTGCTTGGCCTTTACCTTTTTCTGTCAGATTCCTCCTCCCTCACCATTTACTTTGCTGGGCCTCCTCTCCATCCCATGATTTTTCTTATTTGTTGCAATATACTTCTACATATTAAAACTGTGTAGTGTGTCCAACTGTTGACTGCAGGTTGGCTTCCTTAGCTTTGTTGTGGACAAAGGTAGGGCTTCAGGATTTAAGTGTAGCCATTTGCAGCCATAAGATTCCACCCCAGGGCTTGTACTTTGTGTGTGGTTTGTCTTGGATTGCAACATTTTTAAATAATTTGTAATATCAGAGAAAATTGTTAAACACAATAGTCTAGGAGCAGAAAATATGATTTTCAAAGAATAGTCACTTTGGGATAAAAAGTAGCATGAGAAGGAAGATAGTGAAGGTTGAGGGATCTACCACCTCATCCAAGGTATTAAGGACTGCATTCCATTCAGCTGTGATAGTGCCGAGCCCCAACATGTGAAGGTGGTTTAGGCCCACTCATCCTCCTCCATCTGGAGCTTCCCAGCTGGAAGTCTTAGTTATTCTTGACACCTCTGTGAGGAAATCCTTGGGACTTCCATTGCTCCTTTGCCATCTCACTTAGGTCCACAGTGTTTATCAGGAGTCCTTTTTCCAGTATTTATTGTGTTTGTATGATATGGTTCTTGAGCAAGACTCAAACTGACTTTAGTGTCCTCACCTCTCCTTCTGTATCCTTTGTGAATGGGGAGGGTTTCTTCTTTGAACTCTTTTTATGCACCTTGCCCAGGCATAGTTTTTGCATGGAGAACTGCAAAGCTGTCAGCATTTCTGACAGTCTTTTTAGTGTTAATTTCCTTGCTTCTAGCAGTATCGACAACACCCCCAGTGCAAAATCCCCATGCTCTTGGCAGTACTAACACCACCCCCCTTTGATGCCGAGAACACCTAAGCACGATGGGCTTAGTGCTGGAAAGTCTCTAGTGTGTTCAGCTCTTTCCCTCTGAAATCACTCTGTCTGACTTGTCTCTAGATTCCCTGCCATTTCAAATTCTTGCTCAGTCTGGTGTTTCAGGTAAACATAATAAACCATCTCTCATCCTGTTCCACAGAATATTTTTTCTGAGAGGAAAGACTTTTCTTCCGCTGAACAAAGAATTGTACAAAAAAAAAAAAACTTCCTGAGCTTTTCCAACCAGGGAATTTTTCAGGATTTGGTGTTTTTCTGGCCTCTGATTGTAATTATTTTTTTGGCCATACTTCACATGAGAGAAATTCAGTGGTGCATAAGTGCAGTCTGGACTCTGCATTAACATCCTTTATCTTTTCAGATTCCATTGATGGTGTTTGTAAGAAGGGTGTTACAATGGAAGGTAAACCAGTTATCCTTCAACTAAGATCTTTCTCCTTCTCACCCCCCATCATACTGTTAAAACAGATGCTTCAGACTTTGTTTGGTGGGCTGTATCAAAAGGGGTGAGTGCATAGTCTCTGGAAACCCAGGACAGAAAATAAGCACATAAATGTCAGAGATGTTTGCAATAACCAGAGCTATAAAAGTCTCAACTATCTCTGGTCTCCAGGACCTCTAAGTGTTTCTCATAGACAGCAGCACAGTTGTATGGTATGTAAATGATGAAGCGGGTACAAGATCTCGTCTCCCCCACCCCTTTGCACACTTGCCATGATTGCATAGGAGGTAGCAACTCAGCTCAGTTCAACTCGTCAGGCTTCATACATTTCCTGGAGCATTGTAGCAGATGGGCCAGGACTGGGACAGACTCGCACAAATGGAAACAAAAAAACTTTTTTTTTTTTCCAAGAACTGATCCAGCTATGAATAGCACATCAAGTAGATGTTAAAGAAATTCTGGTCCAGGATTCTTTGTAAACAGGTTTGGAAGACAGATGGTTTATCATTCCTGTAGACTGAAATGTTCCTCTGTGCTTTTCCACCCTTTCGATTGAAGTGGATGTAGTAGTGGTGGCTCCCTTTTGACCCAAAACAGTGCATGTTTTAATATTTATCACTGCTGCAGTAGCCTAAGGGTGTATATGTTATGTCCTGCATAGGATATAACTGCTGGTCAGCTTCCAAAGATTTAAGGTACTGTCCACACACACGAGCTGAGCTAACTGAAAATACTTGAGTGCCAATCCCTTCAACGCTTTCCTGCCGGCGAATGGAGTACACCTCTTCAGGCGTATGTTGCTTGGTCAGCTAATGCTGCTCTATCTCTGGGCAGATAAGTTCCCTTTTGATGGAGAGGGAAAAAAACTTGCGCATGACTTGTTTGCTCTGAGTTTTTGTGAAAAAAAACTATGTTAAAGCTACAGTAAAGTATTATTTGACTATTACAGTACTTTTATGTACTTTTAAATGGGAGCTCACTTTTTACTTTTATGGTTAAAAGTTGAATACTTTCTGTGAAGAAATTGTGTTTATTTTACTTTTTGGGACTGGGGAAAACATTTGTGTTTTTTTACTGTGTTGTGTGTGGGACAAAGTGACCTTTTTGCATACTGTTTACTGATTACTGGAGCTAAGCTTTAATGGGGAAACAAATAACTCTCTTGGCTTTACCATGAACAAGCTGCCAGATGTTCATCGTGCATACAGCTGCAGTCATCACACTTGGGTTATCCTGCCATCAGGCGGGTTCTCGGTCTGCCGAATTCCAAAGTGTAGGTCCGGCGTCGGTTGTCGTCACTTCCTCCCTGACGTAAGTGCGGCAGGGCTATAAAAGGGGCAGCTGACGCCATTTTCTTCAGTCTTTCTAGTCGCGTGGTGCCTGAAGCAAAAGCAGTTCGCAAGTGCCGATCGGCCAGCTCCCGAGATTTACGAAAAATATTTCAGCCGAAGTCTTCTTTAAAACTACGTACCCCGTTGGGGAAACTTTTCTTGCCTCAGACCAATGTCTGACAAAGTTAATAATTGCATTTCTTGTGGGAAGCAAATACCGCATAAGGATTTTCACTCTTACTGTATACCTTGCTTAGGGCCAGACCACGACATCTCGGCCTGCCATTTTTGTGCTAGGTTTAACAAGCGCACTATTAAGTGCCGGGCGGAGTTCGCCCTTCATTATTTTGGCAAAAAATTTAATTATATCATGTCGTCGGATATACTGACGCCAGTTTCAGGCAAAAACCGCAAGGATAAGGACAGACATCTGAGACCTACACCGAGTACTGTGATCACGCTAAGGCCGACTACCGGTTCTCAGCGAGGCGCCTACGCAGCCCCTGACTATCAATGAAACTATTTTACCGGCGACTTTAGTACCCGAGGTCGCAGCTTCCTCTGTCTCCATTCCCACTGCAGATACCGATGCCACTCTTAGCGGAGAAACGGAAAATTTAGTGAGGCTTGCCATTTCTGAAGGCGTTTTCAGGCCTACCACCTTCTCTATTAAATCGTTCTCTAAATCTAAAGCTCCAATGAAAATTAAAAAACAGGGTCCTCAGACCGCCTCTCAAGGCCCCATGCCTAAAAAGCAGATGCTTAAAATGGCTGTGGATTTGACGACACTCATCAGGGGTTCTCAACCCCTCCCCTCAGACAAAAGACCCAGGTTGGAGGAAGACTTCCCTTCCTCAGACCAGGCTTCTATTACCTCAGACCTTTCTGAGGACCAGGATTACACTTATTCCCCATTTGAAGACTCTGATGCTGAGGGGTCTATTCCCTCGGTCTCCCCCCCCCTGAGGGCTACTCTTTTGGGGAAACCCTTCATACATTGAGAGAGCACTTCCACTGGGAAGGCCAAGATTACTCAGATTCCAAGAAAAGGCTCAGGGATTTTCTGCTGCTTTCCCAGCATAGGCCCCTGGCTATTCCTCCTGTCTTAGATATTTTGGATGATGTGTACGTAGAAGCCAGTCTTAATCCAGACTCTCTACCTCCTGCTCCTGTTAAACCAGACAGATATTACCGGGTTCCTGATTCTCACCAGTTCCTTTATAAAAGCTCTTCTACTGACCCAGAAGCTATTTCACAGGGTCCCAAGGAGGTTAAGGCCTCTACTGCTAAAAACCCTTTACCTTCAGAGAGTGATTCCAGAGCATTAAAAAGGTGGGGGAAAAAGGTGTATACATCAGCCACTTTAACCATGAGGGCATTAAACTGTCAATTTAATATGTTAAAGTACCAGCAGTTCTTGCTATCTCAGCTGAAAAGCAAAATGATGCAAACAGAACAACCAGATTTGAAAGGGTTCTAGGATTTGTTGCATGGAGCAGAACAAGTGGGGAAACTTACCTTACAGTGTGGTTTTGATACTTTATAGGCCTCATGTAGAGCTGCTGTCACGGGGTCTGTCATACGTAGACATGCTTGGCTCAAAGAGCAAACCTTACCAGATCATGTCAAAGCAAAGTTATTAGATGCACCACTACAAAAAGATGTATTGTTTGGTGTTAAAGCGGAGGAGGTACTAAAGAAAATGGAGGAAAAAGCAAAATCTATGCAAACAGTTAAAGATTTCTTGCAGGTGCAGCCTCCACGCTTCAGCAGAAACTGGCCTTCAAAAATTGGTCCTTTCCAGCCACGGACAGACCCCAAAGGGGTTAGATACAGGCACCCAAGGGGGTAGAGGACAACCTCAAGGATCTTAGAGCTAGCCAGTGGCAAGCACCAGCCCCAAGAGGTGGAGAAGATAGACCACAGTCATTTAGAAAACAGACACAATGACTTTCCCCTATGCCTGCCAAACAAAGCAATAATGGCAGAACCTTTGGGCGGAAAACTAGCCTTATTTTCAAAAAACTGGCACATTGTTACAAAGGACAAATGGATTCTGGATATTAGACAGAGGCTACAGGTTCCACTTTCACACCCTTCCAAAAATGAGAGGCATGCCAAACCTGCCACAAAATCAATGGGCAGAGGCACAAAAACAAATTTCAGCTCTCATGGACATGAACGCAATTCAAGAGGTACCTGCAAAAGAACAAGGTCAAGGTTTTTATTCAAGACTATTTCTGGTACCAAGGAAGGACAAAGATTGGAGACCCATCTTAGACCTATCTATTCTAAACACATATCTAGAGGTACCAAAATTCAAGATGCTCACATTACAGCAGCTTCTTCCCATGCTGGGCAAGGAGTCTTGGCTGGTAACGTTGGACCTCAAGGAGACATACCTGCATGTCCCTATCAGACAAGATTGCAGAAGATACCTCAGATTTCTTGCAGGGTTCAACCCATTACCAATTCTCTGCATTGCCCTTTGGCATATCTACTGCGCCCAGAATGTTTACAAAATGCCTGGCATCAGTAATCTCCTTCTGCAGGCAATGAGGGATACAAGTCTACCCATATCTGGACGACTGCCTGATCCAAGCGGACAGCAAGAGCATTCTATTGCAGCACCTGGAGTTTGTAATAAAACTGTTGAACTTCCTGGGGTACACAGTGAACAAAAAGAAATCAAAACTAATACCCTCTCAACAGATAATTTTCCTGGGTGCCAGCTTAAATACAACGACCCAGATGGCCTACCTCACGCCAGACAAGCAAGGGCAACTGTCTCAATACTTCAGAAAAATGGCAACTTTAACCAGGCTAACTGCAAGGAAAATCCTGCAGGCTCTGGGGTTCATGGCATCTTGCATCCTACTAATCCCATGTGCAAAGCTGCATATGAGGAAACTTCAATGGTACCTAAAAAAACTTATGGTCTCAACACAGCCACAGCTTGGTAACAATTTTACCACTCATTCCATGCCTTCAAAAGGAATTTATGTGGTGGGCTCAAGCTTGCCAAAGAACACGGGTCTTCCTTTCTGTATACCTCAAGCAACTCAAATCATCACAACAGATGCCTCAGACTACTCCTGGGGAGCACACATGACAGATCAGTGCATTCAGGGAAAATGGGCACGAAAAGAGAAGCTCCTTCACATCAACCAAAAGGAAATGCTAGCCGTGCAAAAGGCTATTATGACTTTCAAAGACCTACTGCATCCAGGCCAGCTATTGATAAGGACAGACAACACCACAGTGATGTGGTACATAAACAAACAGGGGGGAACTCATTCATACCCCCTGTGCCGGCAAGCCATGACCCTATGGAACACAGCACTGGAATTGAAAATTCAACTACAGGCACAATTCCTGCCAGGGAAGGAAAACACACTGGCAGACAACCTAAGCAGAAATATGACAGATCCACACGAATGGAAGTTGCATCCTCGAATTTTCACAAAGATAACTCGGGTATGGGGACAGCCAGACATAGATCTCTTTGATACCCACAGAAATTGACAGTTGAAAAACTTTTGTTCAAGGACCTATCATCCACAGGCCTGGAAAGTGGACGCACTTTCCTTCAATTGGGCAACATTGACAGTCTATGCCTTCTCGCCTCTTCCTCTGCTGCCCAAAGTTCTATTAAAAGCCAGAGCAGAGAGGCCGAAAATGATTCTCATTGCTCCAGACTGGCCAAGGCAATACTGGTATCCGCTCCTGAAGAGCCTGACACATTCCCCACCATGGATCCTACCTCTAGTCCCTCTTCTGTTGTCCCAGCACAACTACAAAACTCTTCACAGCCATCTCAAAACTCTAAATCTAGCTGCATGGAGAATTCCTTGATTTCCCAACAGTTTCTCCTCTCCAAGGAGGTGCAGGATGTCATCTTGGAGGCTAGAAGACCTTCTACTAGGCCTACTCCGCCAAATGGAAATGATTTTGTGCCTGGAATCAAAAGAAGAAACAGAATCCTTGGGTAATAAATATACCTCAAATTTTACAGTACCTAGCTGAGATGTTAAACAATGGACTTTCCTTCTCCTCTATCAAGATCCACGCTTCAGCCATTTCTGCACAATACAACACAGATCCTCCTTTATTCTCTCATCCTCTCTTAAGGCAGTTCCTCAGAGGGGCAAAGAATATAAAATCCCCAAGGAAACTACCAGCTCCTGCTTGGGACCTCAACTTCATATTGGAAAAGCTGACCCTTCTTCCCTTCGAGCCAGCTTCTTCATCAGAGTTACAGTACTTGTCATGGAAAACAGCCTTTCTTCTGGCTATCACCTCAGCTCGCAGGGTTTCGGAGCTACAGACCCTCATGGCTGTGCAACCATTCATCATTTTCCATCAGGACAGAGTTTCCTTACGAACCAACCCTACCTTTATGCCAAAGGTAGCATCCAGTGTAGCTTTGAATCAGGCTATCCACTTACCTACCTTTTATCCTAATCCACAAAACAAAGGGGAAAGACTACTACATTCCTTGGACATTCACAGACAACTTTGTTATTATTTGGACAGGACAAAGCCATTCAGGAAATCTGAGCAACTCTGTATCCTATGCTGTAGGTGCTCAAGGAAAGGCTATTTCCAAACAGACAATTTCAAAATGGATAGCCCACTGCATATGCTTTTGTTACTCATTTCATGGAAAAACTGTGCCTGCATGCATCAGATCCCACTCCACCAGAGCCACAGCTACCTCTGCAGCCTTCCTCAGGGGGGTTCCTACCAAGGATATTTTGGAAGCAGCCACCTGGAGTTCAGTGCACACTTTCTCCAAGCACTATCACCTCCCACTATACTCTAAATCTAGAGCGGGCTTTGCCACAGCAGTCCTGCAGGGCATCCTAGCCCCTCCTAGTTCCACTTAGTGCCTACCACCCTTACTTAGCTTTGGGATTCTACCCATCTGTTATGACTGCAGCCGTATGGTAGTTTTGTACCTACCATAAATGTAGATGTTCGAGTGCTCATACAGCTGCAGTCCAGGTTTCCCTCCCTCCAACCCCTCTTAGGACAGGCCTTATGACAAACCCTTTTCATATAACCTTTTGGGGTATTCTTTTATGGTGTATTTGCTTGCAACTACTGTTTTTGATTTATCAACATTGCACTTTTGCATAACATTATGTTTGCCTTCCTTCTGGGGGCACCTGACGTCTGGGGCAGGAAAAACTGAAGAAAATGGCGTCGGCTGCCTCTTTTATACCCCTGCCGCACTGATGTTAGGGAGGAAGCGACGACAACCGACGCCGGACCTAGACTTTGGAATTCGGCTGACCGAGGACCCGCCTGACGGCAGGAT
>NC_056744.1:1095343567-1095505462 GCF_019279795.1 Protopterus annectens
AAAGACAGAACCCACAAAAAAGGGGGCGGAGTTGCTCTACTCTATTCCTCTTCCATTTTAGTTATTCCATATTCTAAGCCCATGCCCCAGTTTGCCAGAGCCAAATTACTTCTTGCCCTACTCCACTTAAACAAGCATAAATCCATATGCTTAGCCTCCCTCTGCATCCCTCCTGGTGACAATACACCTATTCTCGAAGATATACTCTCTTGGCTCTCCACCAACATAACAAATGAGACTTTTATCCTAGGCGATGTTAATATTAACTGGTCCTCCATTCAATGCTCAACAAACCCCCTAAATATAAACCTTTACAACTTCCATCAGCTTGTCAACTCCATAACCAGGCCATCAAAGGACTACTCCTCTGGAAGCACCCTTGACTTGATTCTGGTATCGCTCCCACACCTTATCTTTAGTAGTGGTACCCTCCCCGACACCTTCAGTGACAACTTTCCCACTTTCGTTAACAGTCAATCTCACTCCCTACAACTGCTGCATACCACCATCTCTATGCATGCCTTAAAAAGCTTCAACCCCAACACCTTCTCTGACCTACTGAAACAGTTCAACTGGAGTCCTCTAAATACTTTACCCCTAGATGAAGCTGTCACTTATTTTAATACAACATTTCTAAAGCTGTTAGATACATCTGCCCCCCTGAGAACTAAAAGAATTAAGAGCAAAACCATCCCCTGGCTAACCAGAGATACCTTAGCTGTCATGCGCCTCCATGATAAAGCCTTTAAGCACCATTATAAAAACAAAATCCCAGCCACCCTAAATGAATACAAACTACTCTGTAAGAGAGTCAAAAAGCTCATCACTTCCAACCGCAAATCCTACTATACCACTATTCAAAATAATCACAAGACTAACCCAAAAAAGTCTGGGATAGTATCTCCACCCTCTTCAACCCTGGCAGGAAGGAAAATCCATGCCCTGATCATAACACTTCCGATACCAACCTGGCCTCCCAATTTAACAACTTTTTCATCGACTCCATAACCAAATTAACATCATCTTTCACAAATAACTCCACACATCAGCTACAATTCCCATTATCCCCCCTCCTCAGGTACTTCCACCTCCCACCTTCCTCTCTTCTCCCTCAAACCCATCCCTGTATCAGCTATAAAAAAAATCTCCTCCTAAAATTAAAACCATGCTCTAATGCTCCTGATAACACCCCTTCCTTCTTAGACAGCTGCTGAAGCCATTGCCTTCCCCGTCTGTATTCTTATAAACCGGTCAATCCAAGAAGGCTATGTACCCCAAATTTGGAAAAAACCTACATTATTCCCCTCCACAAAGGCAGAAACAATAAAAACATCTCCAATTTTAGACCTATCGCCATCTTATATCCCATCTCTAAACTTCTTGAAAAATGTATCCACATACAATTATTACCCTACCTCATCGACAATCCCCTACTAACCCCCACAAAAAAAAAAAATATCCTTGTTTTCCTGCCTTATTGAACTAGAATAGTCCAGTCTTCAGATTTTGCTGATCTCTGGGCTTTGTCATAGTTCCTGTGCTATCCATATCCTTATTTGGATAAGAGGAAGCTTCTTTGTTCACCAGTGGGAGTGGGGAGCACTGAGCAACCTATTGGTCCCTAGAGGAGTGGTTCCAGCCCAGCAACTTGTAGTTTATTGGCCATTTTGGGTCAATTCCTGGCTCTTTTCAACCCCCTGCTATAAAACCCGCTTTTGCGCTTGTATATGACTCAGCACAGCTCCTCGTGGTGTCCTGCAGAGTTCTACAAGCAGCAGAGAGTGAAAGAGTGACTTTCCTTGATTTTAAAGTATTTTTCTGGCTTTCGTTTTAATTACTATATCTCGACTGCATTTTGCCTAAAAAACAGCTCTGCATATTGTTTATACTGTACCTGTGCTGATTCTTAACTGTTTGCACTTTAAAAAGTTATTTTTGTTTAATTTAACTGTTAGGCTAACACACTCAAGTGCACTAGCCATTTTATAGCATTTACTGTTTGCTACTGTATCTTTTTCTTCTGTCTCTGTAAAAAAAGAAAAAAAACAAAAAATATCCTTGTTTTCCCACCTTACTGAACTAGAATAGTCCAGTCTTCAGATTTTGCTGATCTCTGGGCTTTGTCATAGTTCCTGTGCTATCCATATCCTTATTTGGATAAGAGGAAGCTTCTTTGTTCACCAGTGGGAGTGAGGACCACCGAGCAAACCTATATGGTCCCTAGAGGAGTGGTTCCAGCCCAGCAACTTGTAGTTTATTGGCCATTTTGGGTCAATTCCTGGCTCTTTTCAACCCCCTGCTATAAAGCCCGTTGTTGCGCGAAGCTGCTCATAGAGCAGCATCGGGCAGTGCCGGTTAATCAAGTTTAACCTTTTTCTGGCTCCGTAAAGTCTGCTCTTAAATTTTTCCCTTAGAACTGCTCTACTTGCAATCTAAACAGCCTATTTTCTATCTGAAAAGCCCAGCACTTGCTCCTAAAGAATTTTTATGCAGGTAAAGCACTCTTAAACGAAAAGAAAGTACTTCATTCACCTAAATCCCCTTGAGTACCCATTTCCCTATAGGTCCTTTCTGACTCAGTTACACAGCAATCTTTTACACTATTCTAGCATGTCGAAGGGTCAGTTGCTGGCGTCCTCTCCTGTTCAGCTGGTGAATCTGGGAATCTTGAGGCAGTGTTACAATTGCCTCATGTACACAGACAACCCTCTCCTCCTCCCAACAAATACAAATATATGTGAGAGATGCAACTATATAGCCAAACTGGAGGCTGAGCTCTCATAACTCAGTACTGGCAAAACCAGTCAGGAGGAGAAGGTAACCACGCACACCACAAACCCAGTCTCACATAGACCTATCTCAATTGCAAACCAACACATAAACACACAAAAACATACTCGGAGGCTCTGATTAAAAATCTACCAAAACAACAGAGGCCTCTAAAGCAGATACCCAAGTGACCACTACCTCAAGACAATAGCACATGCAACACATAGTTCACAAAGTCAGTGTGCTAAACAGTCACAGCCCTTAAGGCCAAACAACATGCCAGACACACTTGTAATAGGTGACTCCATAGTCAGACACACTGACGTCCCGCTCACCAGACTGAACAAGGAAAAGGTTACAGTAAGCTGCCTGTCGGGCGCTAGAATCCGCCACATAACACAAGCACTTAGGTCACTCCAAAGCAAGTACAAATATGACTCAGTCATTGTCCATGCCAGTGTGAATGACCTGAGATGTACCTCCCTAGACTACATGAAAAGAGACATAGAGGAGCTCTCTGATTATGTAGCCCAGGCCGGTATGACCCTGACCCTGAGCAGCATCTTACCCTCACCAAGAATGATGCCACAGTACAAAGACAAAATGATCAGTTTTAACAATTGGCTTAATTACTGGTGTCATTCTAAGGGGATCCAATGTCTGTCTGCTTGGGATGACATGCTTGACGAGCCACGCTGCTTCGCAAGGGATGGCTTGCACCTGTCACCCCTGGGCTTCCGGATATTGGCCAAGGCTCTTGCCACCCCCATAGTGCCTTTTTTAGGCAAGGCTCAAAAGACAAACCTACCTCCCTAGAAAACACAAGTGGAAAAAAACTAAGGGTAATGCTGCTCAATGCCAGAAGTCTAAACCTCAAGATGCACACTCTCGAAGCCCTCCTCAGTAAGGAGAACATCGATGTCTGTGCAGTGACTGAAACCTGGTTCAAGGCTCCAGCGAGCACCCCAGCACTACCAGGTTTTACCTCATATCATGCTTTCCGGCCCCAAAACTTGGACCGAACCACAAAAGGAGGGGGAGTATCCATATTCATCAAAGATACCCACACCTCCAGGTTAGTAGCAACGCACAAAGCATCGGAGACCATCCAGGTGCAACTAACCATAGGCAAAACTGCCCTACAGTTTGTAGCATGCTACAGACCACCCTCTCAAACTCAGGAACCCCACTCAGCCTTCCTGAAGACACTGGAGAGTATGAATGTCTCTCCAAATGCCATCATATTGGGAGACTTCAACTACCCAAACATAGACTGGGAACATTACTCAAGCCCCAACACCCTAGCCCAAAGGTTCCTAGAATTCATAAACTCAAATGCGATGGAACAAACTAGTCACCATTCCTACAAGAGGAGATAATATACTAGACCTGATCATCACAAACATGGAGACAAAATGCTCCACACCGGAAGTATACCCCTCATTGGTGAAATCAGACCATAAATTAATCTCGCTGGAAATCCACATCCCCCCACCCCCTGCACAAAAGACCACAGTGAAGAACTTCTCAAAAGCCAACTTTACACTTCTTAAGACTGAAGTGGTATCCTTCAAGGCCCCTGGGCCAGTGGAAACCACAACCCACACCACTGAATCCTTTATAAATGCCTTCTACGGGCACCTTCAAGAATGCATGGATCATGCAATCGCAAATAAAACCAAGACCCATTCCCCCAAAGGCAGGCGCCCTGTCTGGTGGACCCCAGCCATTAACAAACTTTACAACAGGAGGAGGAAGCTACTACATGACAGAGCAAAATCCCTGAAAGGGAAGGCATCTCTGATCAGTACTAGCAAAAAATTACGATCACTCATAAAATCATCCAAGGCCAACTTTGAGAGAAAAATCGCAAAAGACACAAAAGACAATCACAAGGCTTTCTTTAGCTATGTTAGAAACCTGGGTGGAAACTCCCAGATATGCTCAGAGTTAGTCCAAAATGACACAAAATACACTGAACCCACAGACATTGCCAACATTCTGGCAGACAGGTTCAGTGCAAATTTCTCCTCCCCCTCCCCCCCAAAAAGAGAAATATCTATCCCAGCAGAGTGTAGCCTCCCAAACATCTCAGATGCCCAGGTGAGAGCCGCGCTCTCCAAAGCTAAAAACACAGCATCAATGGGACCGGACGGTGTCCCGGGCTGTGTACTACATGAACTCCAAGAGGAACTAAACCCGCACATAAGGCTGCTGTTTAATCTTAGCCTTACTACAGGATACGTACCCAAAGAGTGGCGTATAGCAACAGTGGTCCCACTCCACAAAGGCAGTGCTTCTACGGACCCTGGAAATTACCACCGTATAAGCTTGACGAGCCTGGTCTGCAAAGCTATGGAAAGGATCATTATGAAACTCATAAATAAAGACAGTGGGGACCTACAGACATTGGATCCTACCCAATTTGGCTTTGTCAAGGGCAGCTCCTGCCTTTTGAACTTGGTCGACTTTTTTGAAACAGTCACTAAGGCCATTGATGAGGGTAAGGCAGAGTTCACACAGCCTACCTTGACCTTGCAAAAGCCTTCGACACAATACCCCACTTGGGCATCATAAACAAACTCACCAGCTTAAATGTAAACCCATATGTCACAAGATGGGTTGCAAACTGGCTCAAGGACAGAACCCACAGGGTCAGAGTTGCTGGAGCCATGTCAGACTCTAAGCCGGTCACAAGCAGTGTCCCACAGGGCTCAGTCCTGGGACCCCTCTTGTTCGGCATTTATTTTTCTGAGGTGCAGGCAAACATAGGAGGATTGTGGCTGACAAAGTTCGCTGATGGCTGCAAACTGGGCGCCATAATTGATACTCCAGCAGACACAAGCATCCTTCAGAGAGGCCTCATAGAAATGGATAATTGGTGCCAGAGCCATGGCCTTAAGCTGAACGCCAAAAAATGTATAGTCATACCCTTTGGGAAAAACAAGGTTACCCACAAATTACCACGTAGGTGGTAATCCATCAAGTACGGAAGAGGTAATCAGGAACCTAGGGACCCAAGTTGACCGTAACCTCTCATTTGACACTCACATTGCCAAAGTGGTTAGGAAGACCTTCTATATTGCCCACCTTATGAAGGGATTCACCTCTAGATCAAGAGAGGTCATTGTGCCCCTGTACTCTTCTCTTATCAGGCCCATTATTGAGTACAATGCCTCATTTGGGATGTATCTTACCCGGCACCTGTAGCAGTTGGAAAGACCCCAAAAGTTCCTCACCAAGAGGATAAAGGGTCTCAAACATATGTCATATGCTGCCCGGCTGAAGAAACTCCAGCTCTATTCAGTCGCATACCGCCTACTCAAAGGTGATCTATGCCTGACGTACAAGGCCATGTCCAATCCGGAATTAATGGACATGTTCCACCTCAGAAAATCCAAATCCACCAGAGCCACAAAAGCAAGAGATTTGAACCTCACCACAGAAATAAATAGGACGTGCTGGAGGGACAGATTCATAACACAGAGACTCCCTACACTCTGGAACAGAATCCCAGTCCATGTTAGGCAGAGGCCCTCACTAACTCTCTTCAAGAGGAATCTTGACGAGTGGATGAGAGATCATAGGTTTACCCCGGGGGTCATCTCTGTGTCACTACTAGACAGAGGCACAGTAAACTAAACCCTAAATGGGCGTAGTATTCTCATCCTAAGGGGTGGTGAAAGCCACACACACTCTGGCTAGGCTTATAAATGCCCTAGGGCAGATAGCCTAGTACGAACCTATGAACAACAGGGATTCAGACCTGGTCACAGCACTACTACCGCACTTCTCTCCTTCCTCGAAACTGTGAATAAAGCCCACGACTCCGGCTTTTTCCACCTTCCTCCTGGACCTTTCCTAAGGCCTTCGATACCATCTCCCACCCTCTCCTTCTAACCAAACTCTCTAATTTAAACCTACCACCCTCTTCTATCAACTGGTTTACCAGTTACCTTTCCAACAAGCAACAAGCTGTCAAATGGAAGAAATCCACTTCCCCATTCCTCAACACTGCCACTAATGTACCCCAGGGTCTGTATTAGGTCCCCTACTGTTCAACATTTTCATTAATGACTTCCATCACAGTATCCCTAACTCTAAAATCATCCAGTATGCAGATGATTCAACAGTTATTTGTGTTGCTAACTCCATTCCCACCCTCATAAATCTAACCCAAGACGCCTTCTCAACCACTGAACAATGGATGCTTGATAACCATCTGGCACTCAGTGCATCAAAAACCAAACTCATGATATTCACCCCGTCCAAAAGCACAACTATCAACATAAATTCAATCTCCATAACTATTCACAACAACACATTGCTTGAAATTGTTTCCAGTGCTAAATGTTAGGAGTTCTCATTGATAATCAGCTTAAATTTGATACCCATATGCAAACAAACATTAAAAAACACACCAGAAACTTGGTATGTTCTATCGCCATATTCGCTTGTTCACCCCTTCCACTAGATTCATCCTCTCTACCACATATCTCATCCTTTCTCTCTTTTTTATGGTGCCCCACTCCTAACCAATCTGGTTCATAGGTTGGTACTAGGCTATCAGCCCTAGGGCCTATACAAGCCTAGCCATAACAATTCCCTGGCTATTTCTTCCCACATTATTTACTTTCCTGGACCCCTGTCTAGCAGGGCGACTGACGTGATCCCTGGGGTGAATTTCCTTTCTCCCATCCAATCGTCAAGGTTCCTCTTGAAGAGGTCCAAAGAGGCACTCTGCTTGACATGTATGGGCAATCTATTCCAGAGTCTGGGCAGTCTCTGGGTCAGGAACCTATCCCTCCAGCATGTTTTGTTTATTGTGATGACAAGGTTTAGATCCCTGGAGCGTGTAGCTCTGAGGGATTGGGATTTCTTTAAGTGTAGCATGTCCAACAACTCTGGGTTTGACATGGCCTTGTATGTTAAGCAGAGATCGCCTCTGAGTAGACTATATGTGACACAGTATAGCTAGAGTTTTTTAAGGTGTTCAGCGTAGGGCATCTGCTTTAGGCCTGTGATTCTTTTAGTGAGGTATTTCTGTGGCCTTTCCAGTTGTTGCAGATGTCTTGAGAGGTACATACCAAATGGGGCGTTGTATTCTATAATGGGTCTAATGAGGGATGAGTACAGTGGGACAATGACCTCCTTTTTTCTGGATGAAAAGCCCTTCGTGATGAGGTGTGCCACATAGAAGGATTTCCTGACTGTTGTGGCGATGTGGTTATCGAAGGTGAGACCACTGTCCACCTGTGTCCCTAAGTCTCTTATCACACTTTCTGTGTTTAGTGTACTGCCACCTATATGGTAATTCATGGATACATGTTTTTTCCCAAAGGGGATAACAATACATTTCTTGCCATTGAGCTTGAGCCCATGGCTCTGGCACCAAGCATCTGTTTCTGTAAGGCCCTTTTGTAGAGTATCCACATCATTTGGGAGTTCAATAATGGCTCCCAGTTTGCAGTCATCTGCAAACTTTGTTAGCCAGAGTCCCTTAGTGTTGACCTGTACTTCAGAGAAGTAGATGCCAAACAAGAGCGGCCCCAGGACTGAACCCTGAGGTACTCCAATTGTCACTTGTCTGGAGCTGGATTTGGAGTCGGCTACTTTTACAGTGTGGGTTCTATCAGTAAGCCATTTAGCAACCCATTGGGTGACATAGGGATTAATGCCCAACTTAGTAAGTTTATCTATGATTCCAGAGTGGGGGATGGTGTCAAAGGTCTTGGCAAGGTCTAGATAGGCTGTGTGGACCACCTTACCCTTATCCATGGCTCTGGAGACTGATTCGGCAAGGTCTAGATAGGCTGTGTGGACCACCTTACCCTTGTCCATGGCTCTGGAGACTGATTCAAAGAAGTCAATCGGGTTCAGGAGACAAGATCGGCCCTTCACAAACCCAAACTGGGTGGGGTCCAGTGTTTGAAGGTTGCCAATGTCATTGTTTATAAGTTCCATGATAATACGCTCCATGGCCTTGCAGATAAGGCTTGCCAGACTGATGGGACTGTAGTTTCCGGGATCCAAGGTGGATCCCCCTTTGTGGATTGGGATAACTGTAGCTCTGCGCCACTCAGTGGGCACGAAACCTGAGGTGAGGCTATGATTAAACATGACACTTAGGTGAGGTGCCAGTTCATATTGTAGTTCATGTAGTACACAGCCCGGGTTGTCATCTGGTCCCATGGATGCTGTATTCTTGGCTTTAGAGAGTGCGTTTTGTACCTGTGTGGCCGTTATTACTGGAATTTGGCAATCTTCCGGTATTGAGATGGGCTATTTAGGAGGTGAGAGGGGGGTGAAGTTGGCACTGAATCGATCTGCCAGGATATTGGCAATATCCCTCGAATCAGTATATTTAATGCCATTCTGTTTTAGCTCAGAGCAGATCTGAGCATTGCCATTTAGATTCTTGACATAGTTATCAAATGTTTTGTGGTTGTCTTTGGAATCTTTGGCAATTTTATTTTCTTAACTAGCGTTGGAGGATTTTGAGGCATCTCAGTTTCTTACTGAGGCTAGTAAGGGAGTTTTTTGCATCCTGGGATTTTCCTCTTTTCTGCAAATGTTTCTTCCTTTTGTTGTAAAGTTTGTTTATGGCAGGAGACCACCAGATTGGCTTCCTTTTTTTGGATGAGAGCATTTTGGTTCTATTTGGGATGGCACGATTCATGCATGAGTGGATGTGCTCGCACAGTGCCTTAGTGTAGGATTCAGCAGTTGAACTTTCAGTTCCCGCCTGCATGGGTGTCATGAAGATGTTCTTCGTCTCACATTGCTGCAGTCATAACCTGTGGGTAGTCCGCTGTCCTCGGTCGGCCCGAATACCAAAGAGCTAGGCTGGCATTGGTCATTGTCGCCTAGAGCTGACATCAGTATGTAGTAGTACTTAAGCGCATGACCGACGCCATATCCTCAGTCTTTCTTGCTGCGTGGTCCGAAGCAGAAGCAGCGTTTGCAAGTGCCGTTCATGTTCTGAAATTTTCATTTATCGAGTTTCAGACCGAAGACCAAGTTGGGCTAAGTACCCCGTTGGGGAAATTTTTGTCTTTTCTTGCCTCAGTTATCCGGATGTCAGAAAAAGTTAATAATTGCATTTCTTGTGGGAAACAGATGCCTCATAGGGATTATCATTCTTTCTGTATTCCTTGCTTGGGGCCTGAGCACGACGTGGTCGGGTGTCGCTTTTGTGCTAGATTTAATAAGCGCACCATTAAACGAAGATTAGACTGTGCCAGGCCTGTTTTCGGTAAACGGTGTAACTATAACATGCCGTCGGATCCTCCGACGCCCGCTACCGCTAAAAAGCGTAAGGATAAATCTTTGAGGTCTAAACCGGATGAGTCGTCCGTTGCGGATGCCGGTTCTACGGAGCCTCCGGTTGAATCTGTGGATCCTGCCGAGGGTTCGGCTGAATCCCAGGGGGAACCTTTACTTTTGCAGGAGTTGGCCTCTCAGGAGTTAGGCCAGGCTGAGGGTGCTTCTCAGGTATCTGTAGTTCCATCCTTACAAAAGGTTATTAGGCCTTCTACTTCAGTGGCTAAAGGCCATGCTAAGGCCAAACCTTGTCTTGTTGGCCCTGGTCATAGTTCTAGCTCTCCAGCCCTTGTTCCTAAAAAGCATATGTTGAAAATGGCAGAGGACTTGATTACTTTGATCAGGGTTCTATGCCCCCAGAGAAGAGGCCTAGGGTGGAGGCAGATTTAGAGGAATGGATCATTCCTCAGACTACTCTGATTCCTCAGCTGAAGAAATTCAGGATTTCCTCCTATTCAGATTCGGATGCAGAGGACTCCTGTCCTTCTGCTTCTCCTCCAGAGGATTTTTCTTTTTCTGAGACTTTACATTCCATGAGGGAACATTTCAAGTGGGAAGGTCAAGATTTTTCAGATTCTCGGAAAAGGCTTAGGGAATTTTTTTTCTGCCACAACATAGGCCCTTGGCTATTCCTCCTGTCTTAGATGTTGTTCAGGATGTTTTTTCTGAATCTTCCCTTAATCCTGATTCTTTGCCTCCGGCCCCTGTTAAGCCAGACAGATATTACAGAGTTCCAGAAGCACATAAGTATTTGTACAAGAGTCCTAGAGCTGATCCGAAACTGTTATTCAAGGTCGAAGGGTGTTAGGGCTTCTGTGGCTAAGAATCCAGTTCCTTTGGATAAAGATTCTAGAGCGTTAGATAGGTGGGGAAAAAGTGTACACCTCCTCGTTAGCTATGAGGGCTTTGAATTGCCAATTTCATATGCTGAAGTATCAGAACTTTTGTTAGGCCAATTGAAATCTAAGGTGGATGCTTTATCTGAGGGTATAGAGTGTAAGGAGCTCCAGGAGTTGGTTCATGCATCAGATCAAGTTGGCAAACATTCTTTGCAGTGTGGTTTCGATGCTCTTCAGGCTTCATCCAGGGTGGCTGCTACAGGTTCAGTTATTCGTAGACATGCCTGGCTTAAGGATCAAAATTTGTCAGAGCATGTTAAGGCTCGGATTTTGGATGCTCCTCTTCAATCTGAAGTACTTTTTGGTCCTCCTGTGGAATCAGTTTTGAAAAAGATGGAAGATAAGGCTAAGTCTATGCAAACGGTCAAGGATTTTATGCAGGTGCAGCCCCTAAGTTTAGTAGGAATTGGCCTGCTAGAGGATGGTCTTATCCTTCTTCGGATTATCAGTCTAAGGGCAGGTCTAGACGTCGTAGAGGCAGGGCTCACGCTCAGGGTTCTTTCAGACCTAGGACTTGGAGTTCTCCTGCACAGTCTTCTGGTGAGGGCAGGGGTCAGCCCTTTCGTAAGCAGACCCAATGACCTGTATCTTCCGCTGCCAGACCCTTCTTTACTGGCAGCTCCTCTAGGAGGAAAGTTGGGACTTTTCAAACAAAACTGGAATTTGGTCACCCAGGAGAAATGGGTGTTGGATATAATAAATCAAGGTTACAAGTTTTATTTTCACACTTTTCCGCCTTTCAAAGGCATGCCGGATGTGCCTCCTCAGCAAAGGCTGCAGGCTCAGGAGCAAATTTCTTTGCTTTTGCAGATGGAGGCAATTCAGGTGGTCCCTCCGTCAGAAGTAGGCCTAGGATTTTATTCCCGTCTATTCCTAGTGCCAAAGAAAGGAAACACTTGGAGGCCAATTCTGGATTTGTCCATTCTCAATACCTACCTAGACATTCCAAAGTTCAAGATGTTAACATTACAACAACTTCTGCCTATGCTAGGCAAAGATCACTGGATGGTAACCCTGGATCTCAAAGTGGCCTATCTTCACATCCCTATCAGGCCCAGCTGCAGGAGATTCCTGAGATTTCGGGCTGGTACTTCTCATTATCAGTTCTCTGCATTGCCCTTTGGATTATCTACTGCGCCCAGGGTATTCACAAAAGTTCTGGCTCCTGTGATTGCTTTCTTCAGACAGAGAGGAATACAAATTTATCCTTATCTGGACGATTGCCTGATTCTTGCTCAAAACAAAGACAAATTACTACAACATCTCCAGTATGTAATGGCAGTTTTAAGGTGCCTAGGGTATTCTGTGAACGAAATAAAGTCCAGTCTAGTGCCCTCTCAGGACATGTGCTTTCTGGGTGTGAGACTGAATACAGCTTCTCAGATGGCATTTCTGACCCCGGACAAACAAAGAACTCTTCATCTATACTTCCAGCAGTTATCAGTAATGTCCAGGCTGACTGCAAGGACAGTCCTTCAAGCCTTGGGGTTCATGGCATCTTGCATTCTAGTACTTCCCAATGCTAAACTGCATATGAGGAAGCTACAATGGTATCTCAAAAGTGTGTGGACTCAACACTGCCACGGTTTGGACACTGTCATTCGAATTATACCTTGCATCCAGAAGGAATTCTTATGGTGGGCTCAGGAATGTCACCTAAACAAGGGACTCTCTGTGACCCGACCAGAGGCGAGTCAGATCCTAACGACGGATGCCTCGGACTTGGCTTGGGGAGCACACTTCAATGGGAAATGGATACAAGACATGTGGCCTCCCAAACTACTACATTTGCATATCAACATGAAGGAGATGTTAGCAGTCCAATTTGCCTTGACGGCCTTCAAGGACCTACTTCAGCCGGGACAGGTGTTGATTCAAACAGACAACACAACAGTCATGTGGTACATCAACAAGCAGGGGGGAACCCATTCCTACCCTCTTTGCAGACAAGCAATGATTTTATGGGAGACTGCTCTGAGTTTGCACATCAATCTTCAAGCATGGTTTCTGCCAGGAGCACAGAACTCCCTAGCAGATGTATTGAGCAGACAAATTGTGGATCCCCACGAGTGGAAACTGGACCCTCAGGTATTCAAACAGTTGACTGTGGCTTGGGGAGCTCCAGACATAGAACTGTTCGCTTCTCCACTGAATTTCCAACTGCCAAAATTTTGCACAAAGATGTTCCACCCAAATGCTTGGAAAGTGGATGCTCTATCTTTCAGTTGGAACAACCTTCACGTTTATGCTTTCCCCCCTCTGCCTCTTCTTCCCAAGGTAATCTTGAAAGTCAGGCGGGACAAGCCTTGCATGATTCTAATAGCACCAGATTGGCCACGTCAGCATTGGTATCCTCTGCTGAGGAGTTAATTCAGGAGCCTCCTTGGCCTTTGCCACAGATTCCTCATTTGTTATCCCAGTCAAACAATCATTTTCTCAATGTCTGGGTGCAGTCCCTGCATCTAACAGCCTGGTATTCTGTAATGGAGCGGTGGGGTCTCAGCTTCCTCAACAGGTTTTAGATGTCATTTTGGAAGCCAGGCGCCTAGTACTAAAAGTTTATGCTGATAAATGGAGGAGATTTTTTCTTTGGAGCACAGCAAAGGGCTTTGATGTTTCAGTACCTAATTTGAGTTTTGCACTACAGTATCTTACTGAATTACTGGACAAGGGTTTGTCATTCTCTTCTGTGAAGGTTCATGCTGCAGCCATTTCTGCTCACTATGATTGTGACCCTCTTTTATTTTCTCACCCTTTGTTCAAACAATTTCTTACAGGGGCAAAAATATAAGACCCCACGTGAGCTCCTACTCCTTCCTGGGATCTCAATTCTGTGTTGGAGAAGCTTACTTTACCTCCTTTTGAACCTGCAGCTATGTCTGAATTGAAGTTTTTGTCTTGGAAGACTGCTTTTTTGTTGGCCATTACTTCTGCTAGGAGGGTATCTGAATTGCAGGCACTCATGGCAGTTGAACCCTTTCTGATATTCCATAAGGATAGAGTTTCTTTGCATTACTAACCCTACTTTTATGCCTAAAGTGATTTCTAATGTGGCCTTGAACCAGTCTATTCATTTGCCTACTTTTTATGCTGATCCCCAAAATAAGGGGGAAAAAGTCTTGCATTCTTTGGATATCCACAGGCAGCTTCGTTATTATTTGAGCAGAACTAAAGAGTTCAGACAGGCTCAACAGTTATTTGTTTCATTTGCTTTGGGTTCACAAGGGAAAGCTGTTTCAAAGCAGACTATTTCTAAGTGGATTGGTCAATGTATTGCTTTTGTTATTCTCATCATGGGAAGAATGTTCCTGCTGGGATCAGACCTCATTCTACTAGGGCTACTGCCACATCTACTGCTTTTGAGAGGGTAGCTACTAAGGATATTTTGGAGGCAGCTACTTGGAGTTCAGTACACACTTTTACTAAGCATTACCATCTCCCTCTTTATTCCAAGTCCAGGGCTGGGTTTGCCACTGCAGTTTTACAGGGCATGTTAGCAGCCCCTAATGCTATTTAGTTTGCCAGCCTCCCTTTTCCTTTGCTTTGGGATTCTACCCACAGGTTATGACTGCAGCAATGTGAGACGAAGAACATAGTACAGTTTTGTACCTACCATAAATGTAGATGTTCGAGGATCTACATTGCTGCAGTCCTATTATCCCTCCCTCCTTCCCCTCTATAGTTTGTGGTTGCTGGGTTTCTTTTTGGGATACTCTTTATTTCCACACTGGTGGTTGTTGGGCGTTTACTATTTTGGCTCTGGCCTTTCATTTTTAGGCCTTCTGACATCTGGGGCAAGAAAGACTGAGGATATGGCGTTGGTCATGCGCTTAAGTACTACTACGTACTGACGTCAGCTCTAGGCGACAATGACCGACGCCAGCCTAGCTCTTTGGTATTCGGGCCGACCGAGGACAGCGGACTACCCACAGGTTATGACTGCAGCAATGTAGATCCTCGAACATCTACATTTATAGTAGGTACAAAACTGTACTTTTGTCTCTTCTGACTTGAGTAGCATGAAGCTGGCTTTGGAGAAGTTTTTTATGGTGGTTTCTTTACTGGGGGTTGGGATGTGGATGTTAAGGGTGATTAGCTTATGGTCAGACCTGACTAACGAGGGGGTGACCATAGGTATGGAGCATTGATTTCCCATGTTGGTAATGACCAGGTCTAGGATATTGGAACCCCTGGTGGGACTATTGATCCAGGGCGTTGGAATTTATGAATTCCAAGAACCGTTGCGCAAAGGTGTTGGGACATGAGTAGTTTTCCCAGTTAATGGCAGGGTAGTTAAAATCACCCAGTATTAGGGTGTTTGGTTCTATCTTAATATTTTCCAGTATGTTTAGAAAGGTGTAGTGAGAATCTTGGGGTATGGTGGGGGATCTGTAGCAAGCTACAATTTGGGTTGCAGTCTTACCTAGTGTTAGTTGCACTTCGAGAATTTCAGACATTGTGTTGGCCAACTAGCCTGGTGGTGTGAATATCCTTGGGGAATATTGACACTCCTCCACCTTTTGTGTTTCGGTCCTGGTTTGGTGGCCGAAAAGTGTGGTAAGAGTTGTAGCCTGGTATTGCAGGGGTGCTCTCTGGAGCCTTGAACCAGGTCTCAGTTACTGCACAGATATCGATGTTCTCCATTTTTAGGAGTGCCTCGAAAGAGTGCATTTTGAGGTTTAGACTTCTAGCATTGAGTAGCATTACCTTCAGATTTTGCATGCTTGTATCTGTTACGGTGGTGGTTTTGTCCTTTGAAGTTTGCCTAAAAAAGGCACTATAGGGGTGGCAATCCTCTATTAAAACAAAACTCTTCTCCTGCTATAACTTCTTCTTCTACTTTCGGCTTTTCCCGGTTAGGGGTCCAGATCCACCTGTCCGCTCATGATTGGCAGTGGAGTTTTACAGTGTCGAGTGTCCAGCCCGGCGCCCAACCTTCCACAGAAGGCACACACACACACGCACTCACACCTAGGGTCAGTTTAGAGTGTCCAATCCACCTACAGCATGTCTTTGGAATGTGGGAGGAAACTGGAGCACCCGGAGGAAACTCACACGACCATAGGGAGGACATGCAGACTCCCAGCCAAGGATCCACTGGGCACAGATCCTCCTCCCATCACTGTACTGCCCTCCACAAACTAAATTAGCTAGAGCTTCCTAACTACCTTATCTACACTCAACTAATTCATGCTCATAAGCTCATTTTCAAGCCCTCTCTGCCCTTCCCTTACCTCAACCTTCACTATACACCTACCTAGCAGACCCCTAAGAACCAGTACTCAGAACCTGATTGAACTCCACAAACCTGCCCGTCCAGCAGGCAAACTCTTACTCTTTTTCCCTAGCCCATCTCAGGAACTCCCTTCCACATCATATTTGCAGCACCTGCAGCCTTCCCACCTTTAAAACTCTCCTCCACTCACACTTAACATCTCTCTGAAATGCTCATGCTCCCATCCTGCATAACATCCCCAGGTACTACCTTACCCCCCTTAGCCTACATTCACATCTCCCCTATGAGAACAAGCATATTGTAAATAACTTAAGTTTAATTCATTTGTACATACCTACTCACTATTGTTTTGACTTAACATCTATTTTAACAATTCTAGAGACTAAAAATTGTAAACCCATATGAATTGTTATATATTCTGCTTTTACTTCTAATTGTATTAATATTTACTTTGGCTTGTATGTATTCTTCTTGTACTTTAACAAACTTGATGTTCTTCGTCTCACATTGCTGCAGTCATAACCTGTGGGTAGTCCGCTGTCCTCGGTCGGCCCGAATACCAAAGAGTTAGGCTGGCGTCGGTCATGGCGCCCGGAGCTGACGTCAGTACGTAGTAGTACTTAAGCGCATGACCGACGTCATATCCCCAGTCTTTCTTGCCGCGTGGTCCGAAGCAGAAGCAGCGTTTGCAAGTGCCGTTCGGCGTTCTGAAATTTTCAATTATCGAGTTTCAGACCGAAGACCAAGTTGGGCTAAGTACCCCGTTGGGGAAAATTTTTGTCTTTTCTTGCCTCAGTTAATCCAGATGTCAGAAAAAGTTAATAATTGTATTTCTTGTGGGAAACCGATACCTCATAGGGACTATCATTCTCTCTCTATTCCTTGCTTGGGGCCTGAACACGACGTAGTCGGGTGTCGCTTTTGCGCTAGATTTAATAAGCGCACCATTAAACGAAGATTAGACTGTGCCAGGCTTGTTTTCGGTAAGCGGTGTAACTACAACATGCCGTCGGATCCTCAGACGCCTGCTACCGCTAAAAAACGTAAAGATAAATCTTTAAGGTCTAAACCGGATGAGTCGTCCGTTGCGGACACCGGTTCTATGGAACCTCCGGTTGAATCTGTGGATCCGCCGAGGTCTCGGCTGAATCCCAGGGGAACCTTTACTTTTGCAGGAGTTGGCCTCTCAGGAGTTAGGCCAGGCCGAGGGTGCTTCTCAGGTATCTGTAGTTCCATCCTTACAAAAGGTTATTAGGCCTTCTACCTCAGTGGCTAAAGGCCATGCTAAGGCTAAACCTGGTCTTTCTGGTACTGGCCATAGCCCTAGTTCTTCAGCTTCTGTTCCTAAAAAACATATGTTGAAAATGGCAGAGGATTTGATTACTTTGATCAGGGGATCTTTGCCCCCCCCAGAGAAGAGGCCTAGGGTGGAGACAGATTTAGAGGGAATGGAGCATTCTTCAGACTAGAGTCTTCAGCTTAGGATATTCAGGATTACCCTCCCTATTCAGATTCGGATGCAGAGGATTCCTGTCCTTCTGCTTCTCCTCCAGAGGATTTTTCCTTTTCTGAAACTTTACATTCCATGTGGGAACATTTCAAGTGGGAAGGTCAGGATTTTTCAGATTCTCGAAAAAGGCTTAGGGAATTTTTGTTTTTACCACAACATAGGCCTTTGGCTATTCCCCCTGTCTTAGATGTTGTTCAGGATGTTTTTTCTGAAGCTTCACTTAATCCTGATTCTTTACCCCCTGCCCCTGTCAAGCCAGACAGATATTACAGAGTTCCAGAAGCACATAAATATTTGTATAAGAGTCCTAGAGTTGACCCGGAAACTATTATTCAAGGGCTGAAGGGTGTCAGGGCTTCTGTGGTTAAGAATCCAGTTCCTTTGGATAAAGATTCTAGAGCATTGGATAGGTGGGGGAAAAAAGTGTACACCTCTTCTACGTTAGCTATGAGGGCTTTAAATTGCCAGTTTCATATGCTGAAGTATCAGAACTTTTTGTTAGGCCAATTGAAATCTAAGGTGGATGCTTTATCTGAGGGTATAGAGTGTAAGGAATTGCAGGAGTTGGTTCATGCTTCAGATCAAGTTGGAAAACATTCCTTGCAGTGTGGTTTCGATGCTCTTCAGGCTTCATCCAGGGTGGCTGCTACTGGTTCAGTTATTCGTAGACATGCCTGGCTTAAGGATCAAAATTTGTCAGAGCATGTTAAAGCTCAGATTTTGGATGCTCCTCTTCAGTCTGAAGTTCTTTTGGTTCTCCTGTGGAGTCAGTTTTGAAAAAGATGGAAGATAAAGCTAAGTCTATGCAGACGGTCAAGGATTTTTTGCAGGTGCAGCCCCCTAAGTTTAGCAGGAATTGGCCTGCTAGAGGATGGTCCTACCCTTCTTTGGATTTTCAGTCTAAGGGCAGGTCTAGACGTGGTAGAGGCAGGGCTCACGCTCAGGGTTCTTTCAGACCTAGGACTTGGAGTTCTCCTGCACAGTCTTCTGGTGAGGGCAGGGGTCAGCCTTTTCGTAAACAGACCCAATGACCTGTATCTTCAGCTGCCAGATCCTTCTTTTCTGGCAGCTCCTCTAGGAGGAAAGTTGGCACTTTTCAAACAAAACTGGCATTTGGTCACCCAGGACAAATGGGTGTTGGAAATAATAAATCAAGGTTACAAGTTTTACTTTCACACTTTTCCTCCTTTCAAAAGCATGCCGGATGTGCCTCCTCAGCAAAGGCTGGAGGCTCAGGAGCAAATTTCTTTGCTTTTACAGATGGGAGCTATCCAGGTGGTACCTCTGTCAGAAGTAGGCCTAGGGTTTTATTCCCGTCTATTCCTAGTGCCAAAGAAAGGAAACACTTGAAGGCCAATTCTGGATTTTTCCATTCTCAATACCTACCTAGACATTCCAAAGTTCAAGATGTTAACATTACAACAACTTCTGCCTATGCTAGGCAAAGATCACTGGATGGTAACCCTGGATCTCAAAGTGGCCTATCTTCACATTCCTATCAGGCCCAGCTGCAGGAGATTCCTGCGTTTTCGGGCTGGTACTTCTCATTATCAGTTCTCTGCATTGCCCTTTGGTTTATCTACTGTGCCCAGGGTGTTCACAAAAGTTCTGGCTCCTGTAATAGCTTTCTTCAGACAGAGGGGAATACAAATTTATCCTTATCTGGACGATTGCCTGATTCTTGCTCAAGACAAAGACAAGTTACTTCAACATCTGCAGTATGTAATGGCAGTTTTAAGGTGCCTAGGGTATTCTGTGAACGAAATAAAGTCCAGTCTGGTACCCTCTCAGAACATGTGCTTTCTGGGTGTGAGACTGAATACAGCTTCTCAGATGGCTTTTCTGACCCCGGACAAACAAAGAACTCTTCACCTATACTTCCAGCAGTTATCAGTACTGTCCAGGCTGACTGCAAGGACAGTCCTTCAAGCCTTGGGGTTCATGGCATCTTGCATTCTAGTACTTCCCAATGCCAAACTGCATATGGGGAAGCTACAATGGTATCTCAAAACTGTATGGACTCAACACTGCCACGATTTGGACACTGTCATTCGGATAATACCTTGCATCCAGAAGGAATTCTTGTGGTGGGCTCAGGAATGTCACCTAAACAAGGGACTCTGTGACCCGACCAGAGGCGAGTCAGATCATAACGACGGATGCCTCGGACTTGGCTTGGGGAGCACACTTCAATGGGAAATGGATTCAAGACACGTGGCCTCCCAGACTACAACATTTACATATCAACATGAAGGAGATGTTAGCAGTCCAATTTGCCCTGATGGCCTTCAAGGACTTACTTCAACCAGGACAGGTGTTGATTCGAACAGACAACACAACAGTCATGTGGTACATCAACAAGCAGGGGGGGAACCCATTCTTACCCTCTTTGCAGACAAGCAATGATATTGTGGGAGACTGCTCTGAGTTTGCACATCACTCTTCAAGCAAGGTTTCTGCCAGGAGCACAGAACTCCCTAGCAGATGTATTGAGCAGACAAATTGTGGACCCCCACGAGTGGAAATTGGATCCTCAGGTATTCCAACAGTTGACAGTGGCTTGGGGAACTCCAGACATAGATCTGTTCGCTTCTCCACTAAATTTCCAACTACCAAAATTTTGCACAAAGATGTTTCACCCAAAAGCTTGGAAAGTGGATGCTCTATCTTTCAGTTGGAACAACCTTCACGTCTATGCTTTCCCTCCTCTGCCTCTCCTTCCCAAGGTACTTTTGAAAGTCAGGCGGGACAAGCCTTGCATGATTCTAATAGCACCAGATTAGCCACGTCAGCACTGGTATCCTCTGCTGAGGAGTTTAATTCAGGAGCTTCCTTGGCCTTTGCCACAGATTCCTCACTTGTTGTCCCAGTCAAGCAACCATTTGCTCAATGTCAGGGTGCAGTCCCTGCACCTAACAGCCTGGCGTATTCTGTTTTAGAGCCTGTGGGGTCTCAGCTTCCTCAACAGGTTTTAGATGTCATTTTGGAAGCCAGGCCCAGTACTAGAAAAGTTTATGCTGATAAATGGAGGAGATTTTTTCTTTGGAGCACAGCAAAGGGCTTTGATGTCTCAGTACCTAATTTGAGTTTTACGCTACAATGCCTTACTGAATTACTGGACAAGGGTTTGTCATTTTCCTCTGTGAAGGTTCATGCAGCAGCCATTTCTGCTCACTATGATTGTGACCCTCCTTTATTTTCTCATCCTTTGTTTAAGCAATTTCTTAGAGGGGCAAAAAATATAAGACCCCCACGTAGAGCTCCTACTCCTTCCTGGGATCTCAATTTTGTGTTGGAAAAGCTTACTTTACCTCCTTTCGAAACTGCAGCTACGTCTGAGCTGAAGTTTTTGTCTTGGAAAACTGCTTTTTTGTTGGCCATTACCTCTGCTAGGAGGGTCTCTGAATTGCAGGCACTCATTGCAGTTGAACCTTTTCTGGTATTCCATAAGGATAGGGTGTCTGCGTACTAACCCTACTTTTATGCCTAAAGTGATTTCTAATGTGGCCTTGAACCAGTCTATTCATTTGCCTACTTTTTATGCTGATCCCCAAAATAAGGGGGAAAAATCTTGCATTCTTTGGACATTCACAGGCAGCTACGTTATTATTTGAGCAGAACTAAAGAGTTCAGGCAGACTCAACAGTTATTTATTTCTTTTGCTCTGGCTTCTCAAGGGAAAGCTGTTTCAAAGCAAACTATTTCTAAGTGGATTGGTCATTGTATTGCTTTTTGTTATTCTCATCATGGGAAGACTGTTCCTGCTGGGATCAGACCTCATTCCACTAGGGCTACTGCCACATCTACTGCCTTTTGAGGGGGTAGCTACTAAGGATATTTTGGAAGCAGCTACTTGGAGTTCAGTACACTTTTACTAAGCATTACCATCTCCCTCTTTATTCCAAGTCTAGGGCTGGGTTTGCCACTGCAGTTTTACAGGGCATGTTAGCAGCTCCTAATGCTTTTTAGTTTGCCAACCTCCCTTTTCCTTTGCTTTGGGATTCTACCCACAGGTTATGACTGCAGCAATGTGAGACGAAGAACATAGTACAGTTTTTTACCTACCATAAATGTAGATGTTTGAGGATCCACATTGCTGCAGTCCTATTTTCCCTCCCTCCTTCCCCTCTATTGTTTGGGGTTGCTGTTTTTTCCTTTGGGATAATTGTTATTTTCTCACTTGTGGTTGTTGGTTATTTACTATTTTGGCTCTGGCCTTTCCTTTTTAAGGCCTTCTGACATCTGGGGCAAGAAAGACTGAGGATATGACGTCGGTCATGCGCTTGAGTACTACTACGTACTGACGTCAGCTCCGGGCGCCATGACCGACGCCAGCCTAACTCTTTGGTATTCGGGCCGACCGAGGACAGCGGACTACCCACAGGTTATGACTGCAGCAATGTGGATCCTCGAACATCTACATTTATGGTAGGTACAAAACTGTACTTTTTTTTTATATGTTGCATCTATGGAGCTTTTCTCCCCAGGACTCCATAGAAAATGGGCTCATTCGGCCCAATGGACCATCCTGGCAAACAAACTTCAAATAATAAAATAAATAAAAATAAGAAGGAAAACAAAGGCACATGCAAAGGCTTTACTGTATAACATGCAGTATATGCCATATTTTATAAAAATACTGTTAAGAACAAAAAACTTTGTTTAGCTTCCTTCCTGTTCCCCTTCCTCAGTGTTCATAGAATCATTAATGGCGTTGTTGAGCATGTCCTTTTGTAGTCTCCCCCCCCAAGTTTGTCAAACATGCAGTATTTCCAGGTTTTTATGTTCAGCCATATTTCAGAAATGTGATTAAAGCTTTGTGATCCCACATGTATTCATTAATTTCAGAGTTGCTGGTTTTCTTGCTGTCAAGTCTCCATCTGCTAGCTCCAATCTCTAGTTCATTTCCAGTGTACTCCTGGTTCTTGTTAACGCCTGTCCTTTTCTGTCTGTGTCAAGTATTTTCCTTTAGAACTTTGGAAAAGGTTTCACTGGCATAGTCTGAGTTTTATTATCAGAAAGCTAAGAAGCATAGTCCCCTTCTCTGTGATTTCTCACTTTTTGTTGGACAAACTGTTGTGTTTCCTCCTTAGCATGTTCTGCATACAAAAAAGAAAAAAAAAGACACTGACCCTCCAGGAAGAAACATTCCGAAGATAGATGGGATAGCAGCTGGACTCTTGTACCTGCCTCTTGACATTCCTTGATTTCTGGAATAAACTTACTGCTCTTCTGCCTGGTGTACATAGAGTAATCATTTTTCACAAACACTGTACTTGTCTGAAGCTTTTAGTACTTTGTCCTTCCTGAGTCTTGTCAGAATCAACTTTTTCTGATGCTAGGATTGCATTTTTACTATTAAAGGTCTTGGCTGCTTTCTCATGGGCAGGTTTGGAGCATACACAGGATGTGCTCTTTCAGTTAGCTTCTGCTGTGGGATACCAGTCCAGTTGCTTATCTATGCTTTCATAAAATTAATACTGTGTATTACTTCCAGTGTCTGTAGTACAACAGAAAAGCTCAGTTTCCCTGTGTGCTCTGTCCTCCAACTTTACTGTTTTTTTTTAAAGAACTCTTTTTGAGCAGTGTTATACTTTGCCTGCTGTCTGTAATAACTTTTTAAAGCTCATTGCATTTCCCCCATGCTTTTGTTATTTGAGTTGATGTAATCCTTCACTGTTTTGTTTATTTTAATCAGCTCTGCGCACATCGACTTTTTTTTTTTTTGCCTAGATTGCAGGGAGTCATGTCTTGCACCAAAGCTCGAGCTTGAACTGCTTTTTGCTGTACGGTTACAGGATTCTTCCCAGACAGTGTTTTCTCCTCACCTTTTGTGGGTGGTTTTCTTGCAGGTTCTTTCAATTCCTTATTTGCTGACATCCAGGCAGTAACTTACTAGCCAGTAACTGAAATTTACCTGAAAATGACAAATTCAGTGGCTCTCTTTTTTTGTGTTTTTTCACACTGGGAAAGTTGAATGTAAGCTGTTGATCAGTGTGCAGCCATCTTGGAAGTCTCTTAGCATGTTACACTTTGGTACGTATAACATACAGTGAGTCAGTGTAGTGTGCCATTTTTAGGCCATCACCTTTGACTGTAAAGTCAACAGAACTCTTGCTACATTGCCTTTTGACAGAAGGCTGTGCCATCAAACCATATCACTTATTGTTCGCAATCCTAGAAGTGCCTTTTGTTTCATAACCCCGCAATTGTTTGTACTTCTGATATCTCACATTGAGAAGAAACTTGTCGCACTGAGAACAAAACAAACTCTGTAAAACTTGCTGCTGTTGGACAACTGCATACATTTCACTCCAACAAACATATAATTTTTGCAATAAATCAGTTAATGCCCCTGTGCTTTCATTTGCAGGTTCCCTCCACACCCAAAAAAAAGGGGGGTTCATGCAGTCTCCAGTACAATTCCCATGAAGAAATATGGCAAAAACATATATAGATAATTCTATTAAGGTAAACCGATAACAAAGAATAAAACATAATTGGTTAAATTAAATGATTAACTCTTAAAGCATTAAATTAAGCAGAAGTTGAACATTACAGTTTTTATCGAAATAACTCTGTGTAGCAATCCAAAAAAAAACAATAATCCAGAAAGGAATGCTGGAGAGCCGAAGAAAGCACCAATATGCAGTTCACCTTATTTTATTACGAACAGTAAACGAACAATAAACACATTAACGCACTTGATATACAAAGCACACTCGCGTTTTCATCCCTCCTATTAGGACTTCATCAGATAAAAATTTGACAAACCATTTTGACTTAAATACTCAATTCCAAATTAATTAACCTATAAAAACAGTCCCAGGCTTTTCAAATGAACAAATCCCCATCCACTGTTTATCATGAATATCCATGTACTGTTGAATTTACTAATAGAAAATGTCTTGGTGGAACCTTGTGTAATTTAACCAACATTATCTTGAACTGTCATTTGTTTACTGTTAAAACATCATTAAACTTACATACATTACTAAAATCCATAAATGAATCCTATATTTTATTTTATCTGATTCATAAAGCTATTAACTGAGTATTGTTGATGTTCGATGATTTAATAATGAGCTCCCTCTAGTGTACAAAACCTGCAATGCATTCTAAATAAATTAATTACATCCATTAAATATTATGATAAATATATATATTAAATATAATAAAACACAAATTAAATATAAAATCTTGATTTAAAAATTAGACATAAAAATGAAATTAAAAATGAAATGAATTAATAGGTTCCCCCCCCCCCCCGTCCCTAACCACCTGTTCTCTAATATTGTTCAGTAAACAAAAGGGATATCCCCTCTAAAAACAGGTCTACCATTTTATTAAATTCTGTCAATAAATCAACATCCTTTAATATCATCCTTGCTGCTCTAGTAAATTGTCCTCGTACCAGATTCCTTTTAAAGTATCATGGATGGCTACTTTTATAACGCAAATATCCAATCGAATAGGTATATTTCCTGTATTTATTTTAAACAAAACTTTCTCTTTCCACTGAAAGCCTTGCGTCTAAATAATGGGTAGTATTAAACCAATGTTTATGGGTAAACGTCAAAAAATCATTGGAAGGTGAAATGTATTCCAAAAATTGGTAAAGTACTTAATTTTCCTTCCAAATAATAAAAATATCATCCAGGTATCTCCCGTAAAAAAAAAAATTCCAACACTTCTGATAAAATTATGTGAAAATAAACATTTTCCCCCCAAACGAGCATCACCAAATTAGCATAAATGGGGGCACAGGCTGCACCCATTGCATCCTCTTTCTCTTGCCTGTAAAACTCTCCCTCAAAACAAAAAAAAAAAGATGCAACTCTATCGCCATGAACTCCATTAATAGTTTTATTTCTTATTATCTAGTAAATAAAAATCAACCAGGGCTTCATAAAAGTGTTATAAACCAGTGTCATGGGGTATGCTCGTAACAGTCAGTAATATCAGTCGTGAGAAAACTGATGAGGAAATTCAGAATTTGGTTATAAGAACAAGTCCCATGAGTCTTTCAAATTGTGTGGATAGTTCAAAATGTTTTTTAGATGTTCTTCGTGTTTCACTGTTGCAGACATCACATTTGGGTTGTCTGCTTGCGGTAACCCTCAGTCGGCCTGATTATCAAAGTCTTGGGTCCTGCCTCGGTTGCTGTCTCATCTTCCATGACGTCAGGTAGTCAGGGGTATAAAGCATGCAGCCAATGCCATTACACCATTCTTTCTTGCCATGCGGTGCCCGAAGCAGAAGCAGTTTGCAAGTACCGGTTGGCTGACTCCTGAAATTTTCATTTTCGAGTTTCAGTACTGAAGTCTTCAACTAAAGCTAAATACCCCTTTGGGGGAAACTTTTTCTTGCTCTAAACCGATGTCAGTAAAAGTCAATAATTGTATTTCTTGTGGAAAGCAAATACCTCCTAAAGATTTTCATTCATACTGTATTCCTTGCCTAGGTCCTGACCACGACGTACCTCGCTGTTTTGTTTAAACAATGAACTATTCGTCGTCTGTATATTTACACTTCTAAGTATTTTGATACTCTGTTCAATTATCCAGATGCGTCTGTGGTAGGGCACCCGACTACAGACATTCCGAAAAAACGCAAAGATAAAGACAGAGACAGGGCACCTAGGTCCAAAGCTGCCAACGATTCTCCTAAGCTAGTCGCCAGTACTCTGTGAGGTGCTTTCGTAGCCCCTGATACCCACTAAAGATTTGCAGGCCACTACTGAGACCCATTCGGAGTCCGGTATGTCGTGAGATGCTTCAACTGTGGAACTTGCGGATGTCTCTACCTTGGATGAGTCCGGAGCCCCTGTGCAGGCACCGGCTTCTGAGGGTGTATTCAGGCCTACTGACTTGCATATTAAACCAACGCCATCTTCTTCTTCAAGGCCTAAAACTCGAACGATGCCTAGAAAACCGACGCCCAGACCTCATGGTCGGGCCTCTATGCCTAAAAAACAAATGATAAGAATGGCTGAAGACCTTATTACTTTAATCAGGGGAAGTCAACCTTCCCCCTCTGAGACCTAGAACTGAATTTGCTTATGATTCTTCTGATCAGAATTCTGAAATTTCTGTTTCCTCTGATGACCAGGATTTACCCTTATCTACCTGTGAAGATTCTGATGCAGAGGACTATATTCCCTCTGCTTCCGCCCAGAGGATTTCTCTTGTGGTGAAACCTTGCATACACTTAGGGAGCATTTCCACTGGGAAAGCCAGGATTACTCTGATTCTAAAAAGAGGCTTAGGGATTTCTTACTCCTGCCCCAACACAAGCCTTTAGCTATCCCTCCTGTACTACACTTTGATGATGCCTTTTCGGAATCTAGCTTGGCCCCTGACTCTCTACCTCCTGTTCCCAGAAAACCTGATAGATATTACAGGGTTCCTGACTCTCACAAGTTCCTTTTTAAAAGTCCAGTTGCTGATCCTGAGACCATTTCACAGGGACCCAAGGGCTTTAAGGCTACTACTCCCAAAAATCCTACCCCCTCTGATAGAGATTCCAGGACACTGTATAGATTGGGTAAGAAGGTATACACTTCTGCAACCTTGGCCATTAGGGCCTTAAACTGCCAGTTTCATATGTTAAAGTATCAGCAGCATATTATTGGATTGCTTAAACAGAAAATGATGATGATTCCTGACTGCTGAAAATAAGGATTTACAGGATTTAATCATTCTGCTGAACAAGTTGGAAAACATACTTTGCAATGTGGTTTTGCTTCACTAGAAGCATCTTGCAGGGCTGCTGTCACTAGGTCTGTACTTAGAAGGCATGCTTGGCTTATGGAGCAGTCCATGCCAGGTCATGTTAAAGCTAAATTGCTGGATGCTCCCTTAAATCAGGACCGCCTGTTTGGCAACAAAGCAGAAGATGTACTTTAAAAGATGGAGGAAAAAGCTAAATCTATGCAAACTGTTAAATATTTCCTACAAGTGCAGTCTCCAAGATTTAGTAGGCATTGGCCCTCTAAGAATTGGTCTTTTCCTGCCTCTTCCAGGCCTTATCAGTCCAAACCCAGAACCAGCGGAACACCCAGGCTTCAGTCCAAAGGTACGCACAGGACTAAGCAGGGGTGGGCTCCCACTTCCAAATCAGGGAGTAGTAAGTCTCCCCCCATGGTAAGCTGTCTCAGTGACTTAACTTTAACACTTCCAGTCACTTCTCAACTGACTGCTCCTTTAGGGGAAAGATTGCTCTGCAGGCAAAAAAAATGGAAACTTATTACCCAGGACAAATGGGTTTTAAATATGGATCTGAAGTAGTTACTTCATTTGATCTGCAACCTGTGTGTGTCGGATCCGACAGCTTTCCAAGCTTCAAGATCCTAGCTCCTCCCCCTACCCATAATCTCTTAGTACCAACCACATTACCTCAGATCGTTTTTTGCCGCGGCTAAAGAAACTTCCTTGTGAAGAGCTCCTGGCTGGGTGAGATCATTGCTGGTTTTTAAACCAATTTTTCTCTCAAAGTTTTGTGTGTGTGAGTTAGTTTCCCCTTTCTGCTGCTTCTGCTAGTTTTTTGGGTCACTTTTGTTTAATTTATAACGGAATTATCTTCACTCTCCTCCCCCTACTAGTGTTTGGGTGTGTGTGTGAAAGGTGTCAGAAGGGCCTAAGGCCATTTTCTCTAAATGCACTGTGTGGCCACAAGCTTTCTCCAGCTGATGGCCACACTCAGTGCGTTTTGTGCCTGGGGGCAGCCCATTTGTCAGAGGCCTGCCAAATCTGTGCGGCCTTTAACCCACGGGCACTCTGGGATAGGAAGAACAAGCTGATCCTGGCGGGAAAGCTCCCCCAGGAGTCTGCTTCTTCTTCCTCTCCCGTTCAGGCTCCAGCTGCTTCAGCAGCTTCGGCGCCATCTATCCCCTTGGCTCTACCTGGGACTCAACCTCCCTCATCGGGTTTGAGCTCTGGGGAAACTAGTGCCTCTTCCTTCAGAGAGAAGAGGCACAAGGATAAGGATGGACACAAGTCCCACAAAAGGTGGGCCGAATCTCATCCTTCGGCTCCGCCAACAAAACTATTAAAATCTCCCTCGAGGGTCTCCAGATCCCCCTCCTCTCGGCGCCGTTCGCCCTGTTTTTCGCCGGAGGAGGAGGATAGGTCTCCCTCGATCTTCGAGGCGGCCCTCCCGGCCTGCCTCTACTACTTCATCTAGGTCAACCCGAAGCATCTCCGAAGCGGATATGGATAGGATGATGCGTCGGTTCTTACAGACCCCAAATGCAGATGGGGATGCTCTTGCCTCCCCCCCCCCCTGGGGGGGAGTGCAGGCCCCATGTTTGCCCCGATCACTCCTTCTCCGACTCGATTTCGGGTCTCGGAGGCATCTGCGCCGATAGTGGTTGTCTCTTCGCCGACTATACCTTCGAGCTTGTCGGACCTGAGCTCTCGGGGCTGAGCGTCGGATCTGAGGGAGTTGCTGTGTCTTCGGCACTGTTGGCGTCAGAACATACCTCTGCCTCGGTGCCGACTGCATCGGCTCCGACCCCGATCCCTTCCTCTGATCCGAGGAGATGGCTCTCGGAGGCTGGTGAGAGTGGTTCTCCTTCGGCTTTTGAGGTAGTGGAGAGGGTACTGTCGAGGTCCTCCAGATCCCGACCGGGCCGGATCCACCCGTACCCCCACTGTATGAGGGTCTGCCTTCCATCATCCGTCCATCTGGACAGCCTGCCCAAGTCCTCCAGCTAGTTCCCGTGGAGGAACAACAACCCGTGGATGAGCCCTCTTCGGACAGTCCCACCGAGGAAGTCCCTTGAAAACATTGGTGCAAAAGGAGGCACCTGGACTCCCCTGAGTCCATTACCACAGACACGGACTTAGATGATTCGGAGGGTTCCCCAAGGTCACCCCCTGAAGATGTCTCCTTTGGAGACATCATGGAAATGTTGCGTATTAGAGGGGGGTGGTCAGCCCAAAAGCCTTCCCTTGATGAGTCCGTGTTCCTGGAGGCCTTTGAGGCAGGCCCATCTACCTCCTGGGTGTCCCCTCCGATGGACTTAATTACCACCAGGGCTTGGAAGGAGCCCAACACCGTGGAGCCAATTCCTAGGCGCCCCGATAAGGTCCTCAGCCCACCCACAGATAGACCTTCTTGGGTCAAAGGAACCCCCGTTGATGCTATGTTGGTGGCGGTGGCCACCAAAAAAGAACTTGCACAGGAGAGTTCTTCGGTTCACCCGCCAGATAAGGAATCTCGAGCACTTGACCGGATTGGGAAGCAGATGTTTGCTTCAGCAACCTTTTCCATAAGGGCACTGAACTATATGGCGCATACTATTAGGCTACAGCGAGACTTGATTAAGGAATACGCTGCAGCCCCCCCCAGAGTCCATGTCGGTCCCAGACAAAAAGGTTTTTGAGACTCGAATGGCCACTCTAAAATCCATCTCAAATACTTCTATCGGCTTCTCTCCCACGCAGCGGAGGGAGCCGCTAGAGCTAAGCGGGCAGGGTCATCTTGTGCGTCTCTCCTGGCTCCGTCTGTGCGACTTCATGGACCCCTTCAAGGCATCCTTGAGCGCCCCTTTTGGCGGTTCTGCCTTGTTTGGCAAAACTGTTCACGATACGCTGGTCCAAAGCGAAAAGGACGGGAAGACGCTGTCTGCCATCGGAGTCCGCTTCTCTAATCCCCAAAGATCCTTCTCCAGGAATCAGAAGGGACAAAAGAAGCTGTGGTTCCGTAAGTCTCAGCAATCCCATCCTGCTGCGGACCACTCGTCCTCCAGGGGCAGAGGAGGACAAGGTGGACGCCGACCCAGAGGCAGAGGGGCAGCGTAATTTGGTCTAGAGAACCTTTCTCAGACAGACCCGCACAACAGCCCTGAGGGCTTGCCCGACTGTCCCTCTCTGGAAGCAGTCGGGGGGCGATTGTCGGAGCACCTGTCAAACTGGGAGTCCCTTACAACAGATCTATGGGTGCTCCGGAGCATATCCAGAGGTTACTCTATTCCATTCATAAACCTTCCCCCCAAATCCAAACGCCTCCCTGATGTCCTACCCGATCAGAGGGAGGCAGCGACTTTGGAAATTTCAAAGCTGCTAAGAAAAAGAGCCATCCAGCCCGTCCCCCCAGACCAGTCCGGATTGGGTTATTACTCCAGGTTCTTTTTGGTGCCAAAGAAAACGGGGGACCTCAGACCCATCTTAGACCTTTCCGCCCTGAACCTTTTCATACCCAAGGAAAGTTCCGGATGGTCACTCTCCAATCTATTTTCCCCCTGCTGCGGGAGAACGACTGGATGTGCTCGCTAGACCTCAAGGATGCAATGCATATTACCACATATTAATGGACAAACGATCCAGGAGGTTTCTCCGCTTCCTGCTCGGAGTCGGTCATTATCAATTCAGGGTTCTTCCATTTGGCCTCACCTCAGCTCCCAGAGTGTTCACCAAGGTCATGGCAGTGGTTGCAGCCCACCTGAGACTCCAGGGCATTCAGGTCTTCCCTTACCTAGACAACTGGCTCCTTACCGCGACCAACAAGCATCAGGTTTGTGTGACGAGAGATTATGCTCTCTCTCTGGCCCACAACCTAGGCATCTCAGTAAACGTGCAGAAATCCTGCCTGTGCCCCACTCAAGCCCTAGAATTCATAGGGGCCAGGTTAGATACACAAATCTCCAAAGTTGTTCTAATGTCAGTCAGGCTGAACAGCTTGGCATTCCAAGTGTTAGCCCTTCTTCGGAGCCCTGCTCCTCCAGTGGAGTTAGTCCTGAGGGCACTGGGGTCTCTGTCAGCAGCGATCGGTCTCTCTCCATGCTCATCTGCGAATGCGCATTTTACAATGGGCCCTTCAAGTCCAATGGTCCTTGTCGATCCACACATTATGCATGCCAATTCCCCTGAGCAGGGTGTGCAGGGGCTCCCTTCTGTGATGGTTACAGGCGCAGGAACTCAGAGAAGGGAGACCTTTTGTAATTCCGGCCAAAGCCACGTTGACCACGGACACTTCTTGCCTCGGGTGGGGGGGGGGCATTGTTCAGGCAGATCTGTTCAAGGCATGTGGACTCCCCTAGAGACCGCATTACATATCAACGTCCTAGAGATGAGGGCGGTGCTTTTAGCGTTGCAAGCTCTCCACGACCTTCTTCCCATAGGGACTATTGCAATCCAGATGGACAACATGTCAGTAGTCTGGTATATAAACAAACAAGGAGAGACCAGATCTTATCCCCTGTGTCGAGAAGCCATGAGAGTGTGGGAATGGGCGATTTCCACCAACCGCTTTCTGATAGCAGCACATTCGGCGGTCCAACATATTAGCGGACAAGCTAAGTCAGTGTTCCTCACTCCATGCAGTGGTCTCTGAATCCATCTGTTGCGAAGCAGATCTTCCACAAATGGGGTCAGCCTCGCTGCGACCTTTTCGCTTCTCCTTTAAACACAAAATGCAGCGAGTACTTCGTGATAGTTCTCCCCAGAGGGGAGACCCCCAGAGATGCTCTAGTTCATGCTTGGCCTCCCGGACTCCTTTATGCTTATCCCCCCCTCCCACTTATGATGAAATTCATCCAGAAAGCCTGCTGGTTGGGGAGCAGAGTTATCCTCATAGCCCCATTCTGGCCTCGACAGATCTGGTTCCCCTTCCTGCGGTCTCACTGTGTGGCTCCCCCATGGATTCTGGACCCCAGTCCAGACCTAATCTCGCACCCAGCGAGAGGCCATACCCCAAACCTGGTCAATCTCAAACTTGCTGCTTGGTTGATCCAGTTCCATTAATGGCTAGGACTCCTGCTATCTCATCCCCGGTTAAGGCCATTCTGGTGACGGCTCATAAACCATCTACCAGGAAACTTTACAACAGTAAATGGAAACGTTTTTCCTTCTGGGCCAAAGATAAAGAATTGGACCCTTTTACTGTCCCTATTCTGACTATTCTGGACTTCCTTTCTCTGCTTTTTAGACAGGGAGCAAGTGCCTCCACAGTCAAGGTGCAGTTGGCGGCCATCCCATTTTCATGTAGGGGACGGCATAGGTTCCTTAGCATCTACTAAGTTGTGCAAAACCTTCTTAAGAGGTGTTTTTCTTTTGAAAACACCTGTCAAGATTGTGGTGCCCCCATGGGATCTCACTCTGGTCTTACAAGCCTTAACGAGACCACCTTTTGAGCCGGCGGCCTCGGTTCCATTAAAGTTCTTGTCTTGGAAAACTGCTTTCTTTAGTGGCTATTACTTCGGCTAAGAGAGTTTCAGAACTACAAGCTCTGCGTATTAAACCTCTGTACCTTATTTTTCACAAAGATAGAGTGTCCCTCAGGACTAACCCGTCTTTCTTGCCTAAGGTGGCTACAGAATCAAACATCAATCAATCAATAAATCTTCCTGTATTTTTCCCAAATTTTCACAACAAAGGAGAATATACGTTGCACAAATTGGATGTACACAGACAACTGCGTTTTTACTTGCACAGGACTAAAGAGTTTCGCAAGTCGGACCAGTCGTTTGTTTCTTATGCAAAATCAGCCTTGGGCAATTACTAAAGTGACTGTAGCAAATTGGATCTGTCAGTGCATTATGCTGGGATACACCTCATCTGGGAAGCCAGCTCCGGTTGGCGTCTGTGCTCATTCCACAAGATCTGTAGCTACCTCAACAGCCTTTTGGTCTAGGGTTCCAGTAGACTATATTTGTTCAGCAGCTACCTGGTCCTCATCTCATACCTTCATTTCTCATTATAAACTGGATATCATTTCCAGAAGTAGGGCTTCTTTTGGCTCAGTGCTTGAATATCCTTTCGTAAGGACCACCCAGGTTCTATAGGTTAGCTGGGGACTCTGTCCCACAGATTGCAGATCAAATGAAGTAACTACTTCAGATATAGAAGTTATGTACTCACCATAACGTTCCATCCGAGTAGATACTTAGTCTGCAACCGACCCCCCCCTGCCATCCCCCGAACCTCGGGAAAATTCTCTAATCCTTTGGAGTTGGTTTCTGTCTCGAGTTGGTGAGGCAAAAAAAACGATCTGAGGTAATGTGGTTGGTACTAAGGGATTATGGGTAGGGGGGAGGAGCTAGGAGCTCGGATCTTGGAGCTTGGAAAGCTGCCGGATCGGATCCAAGGTCTGATCCGACACCCACAGGTTGCAGACAAATGAAGTATCTACTCAGATGGAATGTTATGGTGAGTACATAACTTCTATTTTCCCAAGGATACAGATTTCACTTCCACACGTTATCAACCCCAAACGGTTGGCCAGATCTACCCCCCAAATCAATGGGCAGTGGCTCAAAAGCAAGCTTTCCCTCTCGAGCATAAGGACTATTCAAACTGTACCAGAGCAAAAAGGACAAGGTTTCTACTCAAGACTTTTCCTGGTACCCAGAAAAGACAACTTATGGTGTCCTATCCCGGACCTTTCTATCCTAAACACCTTTTTGGTGATCCCAAAATTCAAGATGCAAACTCTTCACGAGTTGCTTCCTATGCTAGGCAAGGATGCCTGGTTGGCAGCACTAGATTTAAAGGATGCCTGCCTGCACATCCCAATCAGGGAATCTTGCAGAAGATACCTACGCTTCAAAGCAGGCTACATGCACTGTCAGTTCTCTGCACTGCCCTCTGGCTTATCTACTGCGCCCAGAGTATTCACAAAGTGCCTAGCTCCAGTCATTGCATTTTGCAGGCAAAGAAATATTCAAATATACCCATACTTGGACGATTGTCTAATTCAGGCAGAAAGCCAGGGCATACTTTTGAATCATCTGGCATTTGTACAAAAGGTGCTAACTTGTCTGGAGTACACCATAAACGAAAATAAATCACATCTTGTACCCTGTCAACAAATTGTATTCCTGGGAGCAAGCTTGAACACAACTTCCCAGATGGCTTTTCTCATGCCACAGAAACAAATTCATTTGACAGCTTACTTCAGACTAATGGCCACAAAAACCCTGCTATCTGCTGCAAGCCTTGGGGTTCATGGCCTCCTGCATTCTCCTAATTCCATATGCAAGACTGCATATGAGGAAACTACAATGGTATCCAAAAAAGCCTATGGTGTCAGCATTCTCAAGGTCTAGAAGCAATGATTCCGATCATACCTTGCCTACAGTTAGAGTTCCTTTGGTGGGCAGAAGCCTGCCACCAAAACAAGGGACTACCATTCACTCTACCCTCTGCAGCCCAAGCCCTAACAACAGATGGATCAGACTATGCATGGGGGGGCTCACATGGCAGGGAAGTGCGTTCAGGGCAAATGGAACCAATGCACCTGCATATTAATCAAAAAGAAATGTTAGCTGTACAGAATGCTCTGACATTCTTCCAGGACAATTAATGGTAAAGACTGACAACACCACGTTATGTGGTACTTAAGCAGGGGGGTAACCATTCATACCCCCTCTGCAGACTAGCCATGGCTCCGTGGAACACAGCCTTGAGCTACCAGGTGCATGTACAGGCTCAATTCCTGCCAGGAAAACTAAATACACTGGCAGACGAACTAAGCAGAAATCTCATGGACCCACACAAGTGGAAACTGGAACCAAAGACTTTCAATATGTTAAACAAATGAGGGAACCCAGTTATAGATCTGTTTGCCTCCCCCCAGAACTACCAATTGGTCAAATTCTGCACAAGGACTCCCCACAAACAAGCTTGGAAAGTGGATGCCTTGTCCTTCAGCTGGGAAAATCTATCAGTTTATGCCTTTCCTCCTCTGCCTCTCCTCTCCAAAGTACTACCAAAGATCAAACAGGACAAACCGAGGATGATACTGATTGCACCAGACTGGCCAAGCCAACAATGGTACCCCTGCTGTCACAGCAGGAGGGGCAGATTCTGCATCCTCAGCTTCAAACCTTGAACCTGGCAACCTGGCTAATTACCCAATCTCTCTGTTACCATCCGTCAGTAAACAAGTGTTGGATGTAATTTTGGAAGCAAGGAGGCCTAGTACTAGAAAATCTTATGCTGAAAAATGGAAAAGATTCTGTTTCTGGAACCAAACTCAAGGGATGGGGTACAGCAGTTCCCAATTTACCTCAGATTCTTCAATACTTAACTGAGATGCTTCACAAGGGCCTTTGTTTTTCCTCTATCAAAATTCATGCCTCAACCATTTCAGCTCAGTACAACACAGAACCACCCCTCTTCTCTCATTCACTGCTCAAGCAGGTCCTCAGAGGGGCCAAAAACTTAGGACCACCCAGGAGAGCCCCAACTCCAGCCTGGGACCTTAACTTTTGTATTGGAAAAACTCACTCTACCTCCTTTTGAGCCAGCTGCAAGTGCAGAGTTAAAATTCCTTTCTTGGAAAACAGCCTTCCTTTTAGCAATCACTTCAGCAAGAAGTTTATCTGAATTACAGGCCCTTATGACAGTGGAGCCTTTCCTCATCTTTCATGCGAGCAGGGTGTCCCTCAGGACCAATCCCTCCATGCCCAAGGTAGTATCCAGTGTGGCTCTTAATCAGTCCATTCATTTGCCTACCTTCTTTTCTAATCCACAGAACAAAGGGGAACGGATACTGCACTCCTTAGATGTGAACAGACAACTTAGATTTTACTTGGACAGGACTAAACCTCAAAGGAAATCTGAACTGCTGGTGGCATTTGCTGCAGGGGCTGCTGCAGGGGCAGAGGGGAAGGCCATTTCAAAACCAACCATTTCTAAATGGATAGGCCATTGTTTTCATTTCTGCTATAAGCACAATGGAAAACCTATCCCACGAGGGGATAAGACCACACTCAACCAGGGCTGCATCTACCTCTACAGAGGTGTCCCTACCAGGGACATCCTAGAAGCTGCTACCTGGAGTTCTGTACATACTTTCACCAAGCACTACCATTTGCCAATTTTCTCTAAATCCAGAGCTGGCTTTGCCACTGCAGTCTTGCAGGGCCTTATAGCTGGTCCTAATGCTATCTAAATTCCTCCTCCCATCCTTAGGTGAACAAAGGTATCTACTCAGATGGAATGTTATGGTGAGTACATAACTTCACCAAAGCATTCCAGTTTCCCAACGGTTGGCCAGATCTACCCCCCAAATCAATGGGCAGTGGCTCAAAAGCAAGCTTTCCCTCTCGAGCATAAGGACTATTCAAACTGTACCAGAGCAAAAAGGACAAGGTTTCTACTCAAGACTTTTCCTGGTACCCAGAAAAGACAACTTATGGTGTCCAATCCCGGAACTTTCTATCCTAAACACCTTTTTGGTGATCCCAAAATTCAAGATGCAAACTCTTCACGAGTTGCTTCCTATGCTAGGCAAGGATGCCTGGTTGGCAGCACTACATTTAAAGGACGCCTGCCTGCACATCCCAATCAGGGAATCTTGCAGAAGATACCTACGCTTCAAAGCAGGCTACATGCACGGTCACTTCTCTGCACTGCCCTCTGGCTTATCTACTGCGCCCAGAGAATTCACAAAGTGCCTAGCTCCAGTCATTGCATTTTGCAGGCAAAGAAATATTCAAATATACCCATACTTGGGCGATTGTCTAATTCAGGCAGAAAGCCAGGACATACTTTTGAATCATCTGGCATTTGTACAAAAGGTGCTAACTTGTCTGGAGTACACCATAAACGAAAATAAATCACATCTTGTACCCTGTCAACAAATTGTATTCCTGGGAGCAAGCTTGAACACAACTTCCCAGATGGCTTTTCTCATGCCACAGAAACAAATTCATTTGACAGCTTACTTCAAACTAATGGCCACAAAAACCCTGCTATCTGCTGCAAGCCTTGGGGTTCATGGCCTCCTGCATTCTCCTAATTCCATATGCAAGACTGCATATAAGGAAACTACAATGGTATCCAAAAAAAAACTATGGTGTTAGCATTCTCAAGGTCTAGAAGCAATGATTCCGATCATACCTTGCCTACAGTTAGAGTTCCTTTGGTGGGCAGAAGCCTGCCACCAAAACAAGGGACTACCATTCACTCTACCCTCTGCAGCCCAAGCCCTAACAACAGATGCATCAGACTATGCATGGGGGGGCTCACATGGCAGGGAAGTGCGTTCAGGGCAAATGGAACCAATGCACCTGCATATTAATCAAAAAGAAATGTTAGCTGTACAGAATGCTCTGACATTCTTCCAGGACAATTAATGGTAAAGACTGACAACACCACGTTATGTGGTACTTAAGCAGGGGGGTAACCATTCATACCCCCTCTGCAGACTAGCCATGGCTCCGTGGAACACAGCCTTGAGCTACCAAGTGCATGTACAGGCTCAATTCCTGCCAGGAAAACTAAATACACTGGCAGACGAACTAAGCAGAAATCTCATGGACCCACACAAGTGGAAACTGGAACCAAAGACTTTCAATATGTTAAACAAATGAGTGAGCCCAGTTATAGATCTGTTTGCCTCCCCCAAGAACTACCAATTGGTCAAATTCTGCACAAGGACTCCCCACAAACAAGCTTGGAAAGTGGATGCCCTGTCCTTCAGCTGGAAAAATCTATCAGTTTATGCCTTTCCTCCTCTGCCTCTCCTCTCCAAAGTACTACCAAAGATCAAACAGGACAAACCGAGGATGATAATGATTGCACCAGACTGGCCAAGCCAACAATGGTACCCCCTCTTGTGCAATGCGTCACTGCTGGCTCCATGGCACCCAATCTCTCTGTTACCATCCGTCAGTAAACAAGTGTTGGATGTAATTTTGGAAGCAAGGAGGCCTAGTACTAGAAAATCTTATGCTGAAAAATGGAAAAGATTCTGTTTCTGGAACCAAACTCAAGGGATGGGGTACAGCAGTTCCCAATTTACCTCAGATTCTTCAATACTTAACTGAGATGCTTCACAAGGGCCTTCGTTTTTCCTCCTCCAAAATTCATGCCTCAACCATTTCAGCTCAGTACAACACAGAACCACCCCTCTTCTCTCATTCACTGCTCAAGCAGGTCCTCAGAGGGGCCAAAAACTTAGGAATACCCGGGAGAGCCCCAACTCCAACTCCAGCCTGGGACCTTAACTTTTGTATTGGAAAAACTCACTCTACCTCCTTTTGAGCCAGCTGCAAGTGCAGAGTTAAAATTCCTTTCTTGGAAAACAGCCTTCCTTTTAGCAATCACTTCAGCAAGAAGTTTGTCTGAATTACAGGCCCTTATGACAGTGGAGCCTTTCCTCATCTTTCTTGCGGACAGAGTGTCCCTCAGGACCAATCCCTCCATGCCCAAGGTAGTATCCAGTGTGGCTCTTAATCAGTCCATTCATTTGCCTTCCTTCTTTTCTAATCCACAGAACAAAGGGGAACGGATACTGCACTCCTTAGATGTGAACAAACAACTTAGATTTTACTTGGACAGGACTAAACCTCAAAGGAAATCTGAACTGCTGGTGGCATTTGCTGCAGGGGCTGCTGCAGGGGCAGAGGGGAAGGCCATTTCAAAACCAACCATTTCTAAATGGATAGGCCATTGTTTTCATTTCTGCTATAAGCACAATGGAAAACCTATCCCACAAGGGGATAAGACCACACTCAACCAGGGCTGCATCTACCTCTACAGAGGTGTCCCTACCAGGGACATCCTAGAAGCTGCTACATGGAGTTCTGTACATACTTTCACCAAGCACTACCATTTGCCAATTTTCTCTAAATCCAGAGCTGGCTTTGCCACTGCAGTCTTGCAGGGCCTTATAGCTGGTCCTAATGCTATTTAAATTCCTCCTCCCATCCTTAGCTTTGGGAATCTACCCAAATGTGATGACTGCAAAAGTGAAACATGAAGAACATAATACAGTTGTGTACACTTACCGTAAATGTAGATGTTTGAGTCCATTCACTGTTGCAGTCCTGGTTACCCTCCCTCCAGCCCCTGACTTCTTTTGGCTATACCACTATTCTCCTTTACTATGCTTAAAAGCTTTTTGGTGTATTTGCTTTTTTGTTGGAGGTATAACATTGCATAAATATATATATATATATATATATATATATATATATATATATATATATATATATATATATATATATATATATATATATGACAGATGTAATGGCATTGGCTGCATGCGTGATGACTTCAACAGTGAATTCATTCGAACATCTACATTTATGGTAAGTGTACACAACTGTACTTTTCCCATCTATAAATATGGCAAGGAGGCCCCAGTGCTAAAACTATTAATATAATTTTTTTAGTTACCAAACAGCATTGGAGTCATTAGATGTTTGTTGTAAAGAAAATGTAAAAGGTCAGGTGAAATTAAACAGTGTAATAAGTCATCTTCCAAATACATGTCCATTTTTTTTATAAGCTGTATTTATTTCATTCCTCAAAGTTTTCAAATATTTGGTACCATCCTGCAATAACGTTTAGCTCGTTTTCAGTGGAGACCCGAGGAGAAAAGCTCCGCAGTCAGTATTTGCATTTTACTTACAATCAGTAAAACATTTTCATTTGCAGCTAAAGAAATAGAGAGAGAACATTTACAATAAATTCTAAAGAAAACAGTTGGGTACAGTGTTAGAAATCATACCACAAAAAAACATTTACAATAAATCATACAGAAAGCAGTTGCGTACAATGTCAGAAATCATACTGCAGAAACTTGGGTACAATGTCATGAAAGGAATACAGTGTTCATAATTCTTAAGTGGTTATTTACTGTGTAGGTACAGAAGGAGTAGTAAGGGGATAAAGTGGTTAAGCATAGAGACAGAGGGGTAGATATTTATTAAGCTAGACAGTGGAAGAGAATGGAGGGAGGAGGAACAGAAGTTAAGGTTGGGTAGTTTCAGGGAGCATGACTACAGTGGCAGGACCATTTATTTGTTGGGTATCTCTGAGTGGCTAGTTTGAAATGCTTGGTTTGATCAAGGGACCTAATTTCTAGGGGTAGTTGGTTCCAAGTTGCAGCAGGGTTATAAAGTAAGCACCCTGCTTTGGTTTTGGGTTTATAGATCTGTAGGAAGTCCTGGTCTGAGCTACGTAGTGTCCTGGTTGGGGAATATTTAGATATAATAGATAGAAGGCTAGGGCAAAAAGATTGTAGGTAGAGGATGGAGTGGATAATTGCAGTTGAATGTAGTAGCCGCAAATGGGGGAATTCGAGCCAGTCCAATTGTTTAAGAGGTAGGCAATGGTGTGACTTGTAGGTTTGGTGTGCAGCAAATCTAGCAGCCTTATTATAGGTAGTTTTGAGTTTAGTTATGAGTGTGGTATTGAGATTTGTGAATAACTGACAGCTATAGAGAAGGGTGGGAAGAAGAAATGTATGGGAGAGAGTTATTCTGGCTGTATTGGTTAGATGTGTTTTGTTACAGTAAAGGACTCCAAGTTTCTGATGAGTCTTTTCAAATAGAGGTGGTTATAACTCCTAGAAGTTTAGTGCTAGGTACAGCAGTAATAATAGTGCTATTGCTTGATAGGATGGAAAATGTAGTTTTGAGATTGATTAGGTTTTTTGGGAGGAAGAGTTGGAGCTTAGTTTTCTTAGGGGCCGGAAACAATTTCAATTCCTTTTTGGGCTTTTCCTCCCCGAGTATTCACAAAATGCCTGGCTTCAGTAATTGCTCATTGCAGGCTCCAGGGATACAAATTTACCCACCTGGCCCTGCCCCCAAAAGTGGACGAAAAATTTGAAAAAACAATTTGTTAGAACTTCAAGCTCTGGGATACACAGTCAACTTAAAAAGTCAAGACTGCAGCCATCCCAGCAAATAATCTTCTTAGGAGCCAAAACACAGCCCCCAAATGGCTTACCTGACAGAAGACAAGCAAGAGAAGTTAACTCATTACTTCAAAGGTTTCAAAACTCACCCAGATGACTGCAAGGAGATTCCTACAGGCCCTGGGTTACATGGCATCCTGCATTCTCCTGGTTCCATTAGCAAGACTACACATGAGAAAGCTTCAATGGTACCTAAAAGCATTTGGTCTAAACACAGCAAAAAAGGACAACCATCCTCATTCCATGCCTACAAAAGGAATTCCTATGGTGGGCCTGGGTGAGCCAGGAAACACAGGTATGTCATTAAAAAACCACAGATAACACAGACCATGACCACGGGCGCCTCAGACCTTGGATGGGGGCACATGGAAGGCAGGTGTATACAAGGACAATGGTCTCCCAAAAGGGAAAAACATCTGCATATAAAAAAAAGGGAAAAGCTGGCAGTAATGCATGCCACGAGGCCCTTTTAACAAGGCCATTTACTGATACGGACAGACAACACCACTGTGATGTGGTACATAAAAAAGCAAGGGGCACCCATCTTACCCCTTTGCAGACTGACAATGCATCTTTTGGGAAAATCACTGAGCCTAAACATCCAGTTACAATCCCAGTTTGTTCCAGGCAAAGACAATGTGTGGCGGACAGCCTAAGCAGGAATTTCACAGACCACACGTGGAGGTTACATCCAAAATCTTCAACAACTCACTTGACATGGGGCAGGCCAGAAGTAGACCTATTTGCCTCTCACCTCAACCATCATCTACAAAATTTGCACAAGGACATACCATCCAAAAACTTGGAAAATAGATGCTCTCATTCAACTGGAATCCTAACAATCTCTGCGTTCCCGCCTCTGGCACTGATGACCTCAGTATTTCTAAAGAACAAAGCAGAGACCCAAGGGAATCATAATAGCTCCGGGCTGGCCAAGACAACACTGGTACCCCCTACTAAAACATATGTCACACCAGGAGGTGGGCCCTTCCCCAATGGCCTCTACTTTTTACTCAACACAACTCAAACAGTGCATCCAAACCTTCAGACACTGCAGCTAACAGCCTGGGAGATCCCATAAATAACCCCAATCTCTCCAAGGAAGTTCAGGGGTACTAACAGAGGCTCAAGACCATCCACCAGAAAGGTTTACTTAGCAAAATGGAAGAGATTCAGCAAATTTGGGAAAACCAGCAAGGGACATGATGCATCATTTTGAACATCCCCTCATCTTGGAATATTTGGCAGATATGAAAGGCCTCTCATATTCTTCCATAAAGATACATGCATCAGCTATTTCAGCTAGATAAACACTGATCCTCCTGTTTTCCCCCCTTTGCTAAGGCAATTCCTCAGGGGGAAACAAGAACATTAAGCCACCAAGAAAGGCCCCAGTGGGCCCGGGACCTCAATTTTGTCCTAGAAAAAATGACTCTACCTCCTTTTTAGCCAGCAGCTTCAGTTGACTTGCAATTTCTCTCATGGAAGACAGCTTTCCTGTTGGCAATTTACAAGAAGGGTTTGAACTACAGGCCCTAATGGCAATACCACCTTTTATAACACAGAGACAGGGTTTCATTAAAAACCCCTTTTATGCCAAAGGTGGTATCTAGGGTTTCTTTAAATCAAGCTATTCATTTGCCTGCTTTCTTCCCCAATCCTGAGAATAAGGGGAAAGACTGTTCATACCTTGGACATTCACAGACAACTTCGATACTACCTGGACAGAACCAAGGCCAGTAGGAAGTCTGAACAACTTTTTTTAGCTTACGCTCCTGCAGTCCAAGGAAAAGCAATTTCAAAACAGACTATTTCAAAATGGATTGGACATTGCATCAGATTCTGTTATTCCTTTCATGGAAAGACTGTTCCAGCCAATGTCAGACCACATTCCACCAGAGCTACAGCCACCTCTACAGCATTCTTAAGAGGGGTGCCTAGGACATTCTAGAAGCTGCTACATGGAGCTCCGTGCATACATTCTCCAAACACTACAATCTCACTCTATACTCCAGATCCAGAGCAGGCTTTGCTTCGGCAGTCCTGCAGGGTTTGATTGCCACACCATCTTTTTCCTAGAGCATACCTCCTCCCCCAGCTAAGCTATGGTATTCTACCCACATGTTATGACTGCAGTTGCATTCTTGAAGGACATAGTACAGTTTTGTACCTACCATAAATGTAGATGTCCGATAGACATGCAACTGCAGTCATTTTCCCCCCTCCATACCCCTATGCCTAGGGTCCCTCCTATCCCCTTTCTTAGCTGGGTGTATTTGTTTTATGATAAATTTTTTTTCTGGAATCCTGTTTTGTCTTCCAATTTGATTACAGCCTTCCTTGGAGGGCACCTGGCATCTGGGGCAAGAAACACTGAAGAAATGGCGCGGCTGATGCTTATGTACTCCAGCCGCTCTGACGCGAGAGAAATGCGACATCAGCGCCGGACCAGACTTTGGAATCGGCCGAGGGCTGCCTGAGGCAGGACAACCACATGTTATGACTGCAGTTGCATGTCTATGGAACATCTACATTTATGGTAGGTACAAACCTGTACTTTTGTACACTTACTGTAAATGTAGATGTTAGTCAATTCTGCAGTCCTGTTTCCTCCCTCCAGTGACTTCTTTCATACCTCTATTCTCCTTTTCTATGCAAGCTTTTTGTATTTGCTTTTGTTGGAGTTATTTGATTATATATCATAAAAATATATATATAAAATATATATATGTATATATATATATATATATATATATATAATTTTATATAATATTATAAATATATATATATGTATAAAATTTAAAAAATACATATATATATATATATGTTTTTATGTATAATATATATATATATATTATAATATATTTTTATTATATAAATAATATGTATATATAAAAAATATATATATATAATATATATATTTATATAAAATATATATATACATATAATATATATATATATATATAAAATACATTAAAATATAATATAATATTATATATATATATATATATTATATATATATATTTATATATGATAATATTATATTTAAATATAATTATATTATATATAATATATATATATTTGTGTATATATAATAATATATAAAAATTAAAAATATATGGGAAAACATATTTTTTTATAAAAAAAAATGGGGAAAAAAAAAAAAAAAAAAAAAAATTAAAAAAAATATAAATATTTATAAAAAAGTGTTTTTTAAAAATTAAGAAAAGGAATTAAAAAAAAAAATTTTTAATTAATATATATTTATTAAATATAAAATTTTTTTATTTTAAAAAATAGGGGAAAATATAATTTAAAAAATTTATTTTATAAAAATTTAAAAATATAAGGGTTATAATTTTAAAAATTTAAATTGGGGAAATTTAAAAAAAAATTTATTAATTTATATTGTTTTTAAAAAAAATATGGTAAATAAAATTTTTTATTAATAAATAAAAAAAAAAATTAATTTATTTGGGGCAGCATCTTTTTTTTTTTTTTTAGTTTAAAAAGTTTTTTCAAATTTTTAGGGGAAAATTTTAAAATTTTTCCCCTTTAAATACACCCCTTTTTTTTATTTCTTTAAAACCCCCCCCCCCCCCCCCTTTTTTTTTTTTTTTTTTTTTTTTTTTTTTTTTTTTCTTTTTTTTTTTCTTTAATTAAAACAAAAGGGGGAAATTGAGCAAATTTTTTAAAGGGGTTTTTTTTTGTTGTAAAAAAAATTTTGGGGTTTTTTTTTTAAAAAGGGGTTTAAGGTGAAATTTTAAAAAAAAAAAAAGGGGGGGCGGGGGGTAAATTTTTAAGTAACAGACATCAGAAACCCTCCAGCATGAGACCTTTTTACTAGGTGATTTCAATATTGTTTGGACCTCACTTAAATCACTCCACCCCTAAAATCATATTAACCTTTATGGATTCTCACAGCTTACACTAATCCTTACTGGGGTAGACAAAACCTCAAAAAAAGAATCAATCCAGTCACCCATCTTCCACCCATAATTTCGGTACTTTAACAGACACTGTAAGCGACCACCTCCTAACTTGCTTCATCAGAGACCAAGCTAAACTCACTAGCGCTAGCTCTCTTAAACACATCAGATACACTAAAAACTTCAGGACTGACTACCTTAATACAGCCCTTAAACACTCTAACTGGTCCCTTCTTTTAACACTTCCTTTAGATGAAGCAGTTGAGTATTTCAACACTATCTTCTTAGGCCTTCTCAACCAACTTGCTTTACCAAGATAGATCCACACTAATACCATCTATACACCATGGTTTACTAAGAGCACTAGGCAACTTATGAACAAAGGTACAAAGCATGGGACACCAGGCGTCAAACCAAAACTACTCCTAATAGGCAAATCTTCTTATAACTGAGAAACACTGTAAAAAAACAAAGACTAGACAAATAAAAATACTGTTGTGAAATTCAGAAGCATAATACCAATCCACAAAAGTTCTGGGCCGCTATAAACAGTATTCTCCAACCAGGTAAATCACCAACTCCTCATCCAAGCATAGACACCACCTGTGTAAACACAACCACCCAATTCAGTTAGTTCTTTACCAACTCTATATTAAAGCTGTCGACGGACCCACATTCCTCAACCCCCACTATACTAAATAACCCATCAAATAATGCTAACTCCTTTGCCCTTCAATTTGTACCAACTTACACCATCTATAGACATCTAACGAAACTTAAATCCACTACCTTAGCAGTTGACTAACTACCTGCCAAATTCCTACAAATAGCTGCCAAAGGCATTTCCTTCCCAATTTCTATAAGGTTTAACAAATCTGTCTCAGAACAAAAGGTGCAGCTTCTCTGGAAAATCTCCTACATTATACCAATACACAAAGGGGGCAACTCCACTGACCTAACAAGTGGCAAAAATACTGGAAAAATGCATCCACACCCAGGTCCTAACACATCTCCTCTCCAACAATCTTCTTGCCGAAACTCAGCACTGATTCCGCCCCAACCATAGCACTACCACTGCAATCATCCATTGTAGTAACCTAGTAAATATGTAATGCAACAACGGCCAACTAGTGACTGCAGTTTTCCTTGACTTATCAAAGGCTTTTATTACAGTCTCACATACAAAACTAATAACATCGCTCTTAGAATTAAAACTAACTTCCCCCACTCTAGTATGGTTTCAAGACTATCCCATTCAATGCCAACAAGCTGTTCAGTGGAAAAACTCCCTTCCCCCTACTTCCTGTAAAACTAGGAGAATCCCAAGGATCAATCCTAGGATCCCCTACTTTTCACAATATTTACAAATCTTCACAAAGCTGGTTCAATACACTGACTCCACCTTATTCTGCTCTGCCCCCACCCTCCCAACATCATCAAATCAAGACCCAAAAAGCCTTTACATCCATCGAACCCCGGCTAACAAACTTCCCGCTAATACTAAATTTTAAAAAGACCCAACTTTTGCTCTTTCATCCTTCCAAAGCAGCAGCACCTACTCCCCTGTTCTCTATTTCTGTATCAGATAATACCCTTATCTCTCCTGTAACACAAACCACATTACTAGGGGTCATTATTGACAATAGTATGAAATCTGACAAACACATAGCTCATACAATGACCAAAATCACCAAAAATCTAGGTACTCTTTACAGATGTAAAAACTTCCTAACCAGCGACAGTAAAGTTACCCCAGCTCGTACCCATCTTCTCTCTACCTTTACTGTATGCTTCTCCTGTCCTAATTAATCTAAACAAGAGTGATTTTAAACAAGCTATTAGTATGCTACAATAAAATAGCAAAATTCGCCACAAACTCCTCCTACCGCACCAACCACTGTCAGGCCCTAAACAGCTTTCCTGGCTGGAACTCCCTAACACCTTAGCTCTATACCAACTTCTTCTAGCTCATCAAATACTGTGCCAACCTGACAAAACTCCAGCCTTACAAGACCCGATCACCCTCTACTCCAATAACCGAGAACTTGGATCTACTAGCAAGGCACTAATTGCAATCTCCAAAAGCCATTACAACTCTGGTGACTCCCGGTATTCTAGCAGCCACTACAAATCAGGGTACAACCTAACAAAACCATAATCAAAAAACAGCTCCTTTCACACCTTAACACCTCCTGGACTTGCAATTGCCTAGTGCCTGGCTGACATATTCATACTCCTTTCCCCTACCTACTATCCAACCTCCTCTTTAAAACTCCTACAGATGCACTATATATTATGACACATGACTTACCAACTCACTGCCACCTACTCCCATTGTCTCATCTTTACCCACTAACTCTCCCCTAGACTAAGTTGAAAAGCTTTCCCTTAAAATGTCAGCACACCTCATATGAACTTGTCTATATTCTCCTCCTTTTAGTTTTTACTTATCTTCAGTACATCTTCAAGATTACTCTACTAAACATACTGTATGAACAACAATTATATGTTACTACCTGCTATACTTTTAATTGTGTCTAAACCACTGTGCTTATGCAAATATATTATGCAATCCAGTTATCTGCTATTTTTTTATAACTGAATATGTAAACCACAGTGGTCATGTAAATATATTGTATATAGTATGTTGGCAGTTGTTGGAGCTTTTCTCCCTGGGCCTCCGCTGAAAGCTGACAGCTCCGTCCAGTCGGACTTCCCCAGTAAACAAACGTAAAATAAATAAATGTGTATGTATAATATGTAATAATATAATACAGAGTACACACACACACACACTTAGGTCTATTTCAGATGATAGACTTTTTGGAAACTTGAAAAAAATATCACAGACCATCTGACTGAGTTTCCAAAAACTCAAACATCCAAAAAAAACCCGCAAAAATCGACATTTTATTTTTTTATAATTTTGCAGGTGTCTCGGATACTTGGTTAAAAGCCATTGTTCACTTACAAAAAGAGACTCGATATAAAAAACATTTTCGAAAAATCTGCACAGACAAGCAGCACAATAGAAGAGGGAAGGCTGGGCGCATTCAGGTGTGGACGTTTGTAAATAGTGCCGCTATATAGCATATAGTTCAAGTATCACATTGAATGCTGTCAACATGGTTTTTACTGCTTTAAAAAGGTTTGACTGCACTTCCATTGGCGAAGTTTGTTTGGCCTTATGTGACTCATTTTCAGGTTTTTATATAGGTAAAACACTGACGTTTAAAACTTAGGCTGTATGAAAGCTTTAGGAAGTATCCATTCTTTGCCATTGACTCTGAAGCAATCCAGGCTTTAGAAGGTGATTATAAGATTTGGCTGGAATGCTACAAATGTAATGGCAAATAGCATGTATGGCAAATTGACCTCCTGGTTTAAATATGATTAACATAGTGTTTTATTTAGAGAGCCAATCATAAATTTAGAACAAATATGCGTGATCTTATCCGAGTTTAGAACCTAAGCAGGATCGATCCTGGATTTCATTTGGATGGGAGACTGTTTGGGAACATCACTTTTTCACAATGGATTTTAACACTGTTTTTTGATTGGTGGAAAAAGGCAGTCATGATCTATGATTGGTTCTGTTTTCTGATTGCCAAAAGAAAGCCATTAAGATCTATGATTGGCTTTTTCTTAGTGCATAATGATTGGTCCTGAATACCAGGAAATTTCTTTTTTAGCAATTTTTGAAACTAATTTAAAATATTGTATTTCATTGAGTGCATGTGCTTTGAATGGTAGTTGGTTGGTTGTGTGTGTTTTTTTGGCGTAATGCCTGGAGAGTATTTAAGTGGTATGGAAACATTTTGCAAAAAGATTGAGGAAGTTTTATGATGAAAATATCAAAGAATAAAAGCACTTGAAGGACTCTCGTGGTTTGTCCTTTGGCACTTGTTTTGTTTCATTTTTTCTTCCATGCTGTTTTTGTTTGGAAAAAAAGCAACATTTTTTACACTTTTGCAGGGGGGCAATCCCCCCTGCCGCCCCATATAGATAAAGATTGTTATTATTATATTGTATAATATGTATATACACATACATATATGTATGCATGTGATTGTGTGTGTGTGTATGTATGTATATATATATATCTATATCTATATATATATATATATATATATATATATATATGTGTGTGTGTGTGTGTGTGAGTGTATATATATATATGTGTGTGTGTGTGTGTATATATATATATATATATATATATATATATATATATATATATATATATATATATATGTATGTGTGTATATATATATATATATATATATATATATATATATATGTGTGTGTGTGTATAAGTATTTATATGTATATAATGTATGCACACTATGTGTGTATGTATAGAGAGAGAGATGTGTAGTGCGAGAGTGATGCATACAGACAGTGGTGTGGTTTGTACTGCATTCAGTCAATGTTTTCAATTGATTTTGAAACTAGAATCCAGTTCTATTTTGGGGGAAGGGCTGTGGAACTGAAAGTGCTTCCTTAACCCAGAAGTTGTTCTTCTTGTTTCACTGTTAGTCATCACATGTAGGATTATCTCTGCCAGGGTGGCCCTTGGCCGGCCCAAATACCAGAGACTTAGCATTTCTGTGTCAGTTGCTGTCGCTTCAGGACTGACGTCAGGTCATCAGTAGTAAAATGTAAGGCAGCTAACACCATTACACCAATCTTTTTTGCTGTGGTGTCCGAAGCAGAAGCAGTTCGCATGATTGCCACACAGGCTGCTACCTGAGTTTCGTCTACCAAATTGAAGTTGAAGTCTTCTAAAGCTAAGTACCCCATTGGGGATCCTTTTTTCTTGCACTAACCGATGTCAGAAAAATTAATTCTCTCGCCTGTGGAAAGCAAATACCACACCAAGACTTCCATCTAAAGGCAGAGACAACTTCCTAGGTCCAAACCTACCAACGATGCTTCTGTTAAACCAGTCGTCAGTTCTCCCGGTCCTCAGTGAGGTGCTTTCGCAGCCCCTGATCTCTGCTTCTGTGGATTCGCAGGCCAATACCGAGACCCTTTGAGTCCGGTATGCCGTAAAACTCTTAAACTAAGGATCCTGCGGTCGTCTCTACCTTGGATGGGTCTGGAGCTGCTGAGCAGGCACTGGCTTCAGAGTAAGTCCTTCGCACTACAGATTCTCGACACAATACGACGTTTTCTTTTGCGACTACTGTTCTTTCGCAACTACTTTTCTTTCAAAAACAACTGAGTTACTTAGTCCCAGGGTACGAACCACACCCAAGAAACTGACAACCCAATCTCAGGCACAGGCTTCCTTGCCTCAGTCTCAAATGCTTAAAATGGTGGAAGACCTTATGCTGATCAGGGGAAGCCAAGCTAACCCCTTCAAAAGGACTGGAGACCTGTCCCCTGTAGTTTTGTCTGAACAAGAGTCTGATTACTCTGCGTCTGAATATGAAGACATGCAACCCCTTTCTACTTATGAGGATTCTGATGCAGAGGATTCCAGCCCTTCAGCCTCTCCCTCAGAGGATTTTTCTTTTGGGGAAACCATGCATACCTTAGGGGAGCATTTCCAATGGGAGAGTCAAGATTACCCTCAGTATAAAAAGAGACTCAGGGAATTCCTAGATCTTCCATAGCACAGACTCTTGGCCCCCCCCCCCAGTCGTGGATGTTGTGGAAGATGTTTTATGGAATCCAGCTCAACTCCTGACACCCTCCCTCCTGCACCCAGAAAACCAGACAGGTACTATAGAGTCCTTGACTCGCACAAATTTCTTTTTAAAAGTCCTACTGCTGACCCTGTGGTAATTTCTCAAGGGCCTAAAGGGATTAAAGCAACCTCTGCTAAGAATCCCTCCCCTCAGATAGGGATTCACGAGCACTAGACAGATGGGGTAAAAAGGCATACACTTCAGCTACTCTTGCTATCAGGGCACTGAATTGTTAGTTCCATATGTTAAAATTTCAGCAACATACCCTGGAACTCCTCAAACAAAAAATGTCTTCATTTCCTGCTTGGGCAGAATCTAAAAAATTACAAGAGTTAATGCATTGTGCAAGTCTGTGGTTTTGACGCCCTAGAAGCTTCTTGTAGGGCAGCATTCACTGGATCTGTTATTAGAAGGCATGCATGGCATAAGGAACAGCCCCTGCCAGACCATGTCAAATCTAAATTGCTGGATGCTCCCTTGCACAAAGCCAACTTATTTGGCACTGAGGGAGAAGAGGTCTTAAAAAAGATGGAAGAAAAAGCAAAATCTATGCCAGCAGTTGAGGATTTCTTACAGCTCCAGCCACCCAGGTTCAGCAGGCATTGTCCCGCCAAACACTGGTCCTTTCCTGCTCCCACTAAGCCAGTCCAGCCTAGGTCCCGGGGAACCAGACCCCCCAGACAGCAGCCACAGGGAATGCAGAGAGCTAAGCAGTGGACTACCCCACTTCAAAACCTAGGAGTTCTAAACCACCCCCTTATGGTAAGAACTCACAATGACTCACCTCCCCCAACCCCTCCCTTAGCCCACTTTCACTTACCCCTAGGAGGAAAACTTTCCTTTCATGCAAGCACCTGGACCATCATTACCAACGGCCACTGGGTTCTGAACATAGTGTCTCAGGGATACGAATTTTCCTTCCACACCCTTCCAACCTCAAAAGGGGTTCCCAGATTTACCTACAAACCAGTGGACAGAGGCTCAAAAGCAAATCCTTTCTCTGGTTTCTTTGAAGGCAATAGAGTACGTTCCTGCAGAACAAACAGGCCAAGGTTTCTACTCGAGACTTTTTTTGGTACCCAGAAAAGAGAGCACCTGGCTGCCCCGTCCTCAAGCTATCCATTCTAAACACCTTCCTGGTGATCCCAAAATTCAAAATGCTCACCATCCAGCAGCTGCTACCCATGCTTTCCAAGGATGCTTGGCTTGCCGCCATAGATCTAAAAGAGGCCTACCTCCACATTCCCATCAGGGAATCATGCAGGAAATATCTCCGTTTTAGGGCAGGATCTCAATGCTTTCAGTTCTGTGCACTTCCCTTTGGCTTATCTACTGCTCCCAGAGTTTTCACAAAATGTCTGGCTCCGGCCATTGCCTTTTGCAGACAAAGGAATATCCAGATTTACCCATACTTAGACAACTGTCTTTTTCAGGCAGACAACCAGGAAAAGCTGCTCAAGCACCTGGCCTTCGTAAAGATCTTATTAACCTACCTAGGGTGCACAATCAACAAAAAGAAATTCAAACAGGTGCCCACCCAAAGGATGATCTTCCTGGGAGCAAGCCTGGGCACAGCATCTCAGATGGCATTCCTTACACCAGAAAAACAAATTTTCCTGACAGCCTACTTCTCTCAACTGGCCACCAGGACCAAGTTATCTGCAAGGAAGATCCTGCAAGCTCTGGCGTTCATGACATCTTGCATACTACTCATTCCGTATGTCAGACTACATATGAGGAAATTTCAGTGGTACCTAAAAAGCCTTTGGTGTAAACACTCTCAAGACCCGGAAACTCTTATACCTATATTTCCTTGCCTTAGAAAAGATTTTCTTTGGTGGGCAACAGCATGCTCCCACAAGGGACTGCCTTTCTCACCCCCCCCCCGTCACCCAGACCCGCACCACAGACGCATCAGACTATGCTTGGGGTGCACACCTGGATGGCAGGTGCATACAGGGCCAATGCAGCCTGCAGCAAATCCCTCTGCACATCAACCAAAAATCATGATGGCTGTCGAGCACGCCTTCATAGCTTTCAAACCCATTCTCTCCCCAGCGGCTCTCCTGATCAAAACAAACAAGCACCACTGTGATGTGGTACATCAAGAAGCAGGGAGGAACTCACTCCTACCCTTTATGCAGGCTTGCCATGACGCTTTGGAACACAGCCTCTGCCATGCATCTGTACCTGTTAGCACAATTGCTACCAGACTCTCTCGACTCTCTGGCAGACTAATTAAGCAGAAATCTTCTGGACCCACATGAATGGCAGCTCAACAGAAGAACCTTCACCCTAATAACTCAGAAATGGGGCACCCCGAAGGTAGACCTGTTTGCCTCCCACACCAACCATCAGCTCGGCAAATTTTGCACCAGGGAGCATCACTGCATGGCTTGGAAAGTGGATGCCCTGTTATTCCCCCTGGGTCAAGCTATCGGTCTGTGCCCTTCCTCCACTACCTCTCATCCTCAGGGTACTGCTCAAAATAAGAGGAGAAACCAAGGACAGTTGTTGGTTGGCCTCGCCAGCACTGGTACCCCTTGCTGTGTAGCCTGTCCCCACTACCAGTCTAGCATCTTCCTCAGATTCCAAACCTCCTGACCCAGAGGGAAAGGGAATTTATGCATCTCCAATTGCAGACACTCAATTTGGCATCTTGACTTATTCCCTTACCCCGGATCAATCTGCCAAACTCAGTAAACAGGTTCTAGATGTTATCTGTGAGGCCAGATGCCCTAGCACTCGAAAGTTTTATGCTGACACATGGAAAAGGTTCTGCACCTGGATCCAGGCTAAGGGAGCCAATATGGCACAGCCCTCTCTCCCTGGATTACTTAGCTGACCTACTGCACAGTGACCTCTCTTTCTCCTCTCTAAAAATTCTTGCCTCTGCTATTTCTGCTTATTTCCCCACTGAGCAGCCCCCTTTCTCACACCCTTTGATCAAACAGTTCCTAAGAGGGGCTAGCAACTTGAGGCCACCCAGAAAGGCACCAACCCCAGCTTGGGACCTTAACTTTGTATTGGAAAAACTCACCCTGCCCCCTTTTGAACCAGCTTCTTCTGCAGAGCTAAACCTTCTCTCCTGGAAAACGGCATTCCTTCTGGCCATCACTTCTGATAGAAGAGTCTCCGAGCTGCAAGCGCTCATGGCTGTGGAACCCTTCATCATCTTCCATGCTGACAGGGTATCCCTCAGAACTAACCCATCCTTCATGCCCAAGGTGGTGTCCAGTGTAGCTCTCAACCAATCCATCCATTTCCCCACCTTTTTTTCCTAATCCGTAGAACAAACTGGAAAGGATTCTTTACACTCTAGATGTGCACAGACAGCTGCGATTCTATCTAGACAGGACTAAATCCTTCAGAAAGTCTGATCAATTGCTGGGTAGCTTTGCTACAGAGGCAGAAGGCAAAGCCATCTCCAAACAAACCATTTCCAAATGGGTAGCACACTGCATCCATTTCTGCTACCAACAACATGGAAAGCCTCCCCTCCGAAGGGGGTTAGGACTCACTCCACCAGAGCAACCTCCACCTCTGCAGCTTTCCTCAGAGGAGTCCCCACCAGGACATACTGGAGGCTGCCACCTGGACATCTCTTCACACTTTCACCAAACATTACCACCTGCCTCTTCTCCAAATACAGGGCAGGGTTTGCCTCTATCCATCCTAGTCAGCCTCTAGCTTCTGACTGCCTCCACCCATTTCCTCAGCTTTGGGAATCAACCTAAATGTGATGACTGCAACAGTGAAACACGAAGAACATAGTACATTTTGTACACTTATTATAAATGTAGATGTTTGAGTGTATTCACTGTTGTAGTCCTGGTTTCCCTTCCCTCCATCCCCCTTTCTTCTCTTCCTTACAAGGGACATATTGATATTTTCTTTCTACTGTTGGTGTTCTTCCACTAGAACCTGGCTCCTGCTTGGGGGCTTCTGACAGGTTAGGGCAAGAAAAACTGATGTAATGGCGTCGGCTGCCTTACTTTATACTACTGACAACCTGACGTCAGTCCTGAAGTGACAGCAACCGATACAGAAATACTAAGCCTCTGGTATTGGGGCTGGCCAAGGACTACCCTGGCAGGGGTAACCCTAAATGTGATGACTGCAACATTGAATACACTTGAACATCTACATTTATGGTAAGTGTACACAACTGTACTTTAGTGCCATCATGGTTCAGTTTGTGGTATTTAGGTACTTCAGTGCTGGGATGTTTTATGGGTAGAGAGCAACATAAAAAGGGTATTGTAGTGGATAGGACCAGCTGCACAAGTTGCACCTTACTACATTGTGGGAAGTTATTTCAACTAGTCTTGTCTTGAACTTTTTCAAAACGTTTGTGTAGTCCTTATCACAGAACATTTTGTCATCCATATTAAAGTGTTTTGAATCTTTTTTTTTTCTTAGTGTTTTGTTTTAATTGATTTTAATGTGTACTTTCATAATTTAGTTATATGTGCAAAAAGGCAGCCTCTGTTTACAGAATACCTTAGTCCAAATTGTGGTATAGCCCTGGAATAACTGCTGGTAATGCAGTATAGAAAATTGAATTATAATTTTGATTGTTAGCATTTTAGCATTTAAAATAAATGCTTGAGTAGCGTTTGGTAGTATTTGTTTGTATGCTTTATTTTTGGGTTCAAGTTTTTAAAGTTGTTTGGGTCCAACTGCAGTCAGATGCACAAAAATAGTGAGAAGGTACATAATACATTTATTATCTAATTATTTGATTAGAATACATAGTATGCAGTGTGTTTTTTTTTTTTTTTTTTTTTTTGTTTGTTTTGATTAACTGATTTCTTTGTAGGAACTACATGTTGGCAATAATAGGATTGCGTCACTAGAATCTAAGCACCTTAAACATTTAAGTTCTCTCAGTTTACTGGAACTGAGAGATAACAAGTTAACCACACTGCCTGATGAAATTACCTTACTCCAAGGCTTGGAACGACTTGACCTCTCTAACAACAGTCTTAGCAGGTGAGTGCGAACACCAAATCTTCTTTGGTTGTATGAAATTGTAGCTGTTAAGTACTTAAATGTAAAAATTGGTTTGATCAGAAAGTGATATTTTCATGTCCTGTGGCTGCAGGTCTTTCCTCTGACTTTTTAGTTTCCCAGGAGCTGTGCCCGTGTTCAGTCATCCTTAAGCCTCATGGTCTCCCTGTCTCTCATAATTCCTTTCATTTTCTTTCTGCAGTTTAGAAGTTTAGGCCAATCTGTTTTTTCAAGCCATTCCTTTATTTGTAATAGGAGCTGGGTTGTATGAATCAGCAGAAAAAAAATGGACAGCAGCGGTAACTGGGACAATATTCTGATGCCCTTTGTATCTGTTTTGGATCACTGTGGACTTGATTGTTGTGGTAGCCACTAAAGGTGAGCTAATGGATGAGTCATGTGCTTTGCATACCCATACCAAGGAATCCAGGGTGATTAGCTGGATGGGAAAGAATGTTTATGCCTTTGCCACCTTTGCCCAGAGGGCGTAAAGTTATTTGACATGCATGAACCGATTCCAAGAGAGACTTAGCCAAGCAAGTTATGTATACTTTGGAACCACCTAAATCAAATCAAAGCGCATCAAAACCAAGGAAACCTAAAGGTGTTACTGTTCCATGCTAGGAGTCTAAACAAGAAACTCCTCTATGCAGTCGCTCAGAAATGGTTTAAAGCTGCAAAGAATATACTGACAGTGCAATGCTGTACTATGGGACCAATTGACAATAATGGTTAGGGTCTTTGCTCCCCATGCACAAGATACAAGGTTTGATCCCATCCTCCGGCCAGTGCCTGTTTGGAATTTGCATGTTCTCCGTATGTCTGAATGTTTCCATCTCAAACTTGCCAATGAATAGAGCTGTAGACAGCACCCCAGACCTTACATGGTGCCCTATAGGGTAAGAGTTGTATGTACAAACCATTTTGGGTAGTTACTGTGTTGTGCAGTATCCTCGAGATAGAATACTGATTACAGACTGTGCACTTTGGTAGGGCAAGTCACTCGGTATAAAATATGGCTGTAGGTGATTTGGTTGTTGACTAATGTCGCCAAATGGGCATGTGTATTTGCTGTTAAGTGGGTTGAAGACCCAGCCTACTTTGACCTCCACCAGGGACCCCTGCTAATGGTGAGGGGTGTATGTACTCCCTTTTTGCCAGTGTGCTCCCACCATTAAGCTCAGGAGCCCTGGGTCAATAAGCCACTGGCTGGCCTGTGTCCATTTGCCTAGCCTGGGTTATTTGGGATAGCTTTGTTGAACACAAGCTGGATGTGAAACCAATCAACTTGCTATACATGAACTAAATTTATACACTTATAGGCTGTTGGGATGGAGTTTGAAAGTGGATGACATGATAAGGAGTAGGCTGGATATCCTGTGTATCCAAGAGACCAGATGGAAGGGTAATGCATCAAAACCCCTTGGCTTGGGATCCAGATTCTCCTACTCAGGAGGACAGGCTAGAAATGGTGTGGGAATTATGGTGAGAGGCTTCAGAAGGCAGTGAGGGATGTCATCAGAATTAGTGAGAGACTCATGGGAATCGGACTTCAGTCTAATGATAGAACAGTATTCATAATATCAGCCTGTACCCCACAGTAGGGTTGTGATGGTGAATAGAAGAGCACATTCAGACACCAGTTGCAGAACCTACTAGATGAAGCTGGACAATGGGAATTGGTGTTGATAATGGGTGACCTGAATGTACATGTCAGGACAGAACAGGATATGAAGATTGTAAGGGTCTAAATGGGTGGGGCAACAGGAATAAAGGAGAGGCCATTCTGTACTTCTGTCAGGCAAATGGCTTGATAGTAGCCAACACGTCGCTTAGAAAGAGTCACGAGATCATGTACAAGAGTGACCAGCATGCACTCAGGTGCTTCCTCCTAGTAAGGAAAGGGGACTGGATTAGAATCTGTGATTGCAAAGTCATCCCCAGTGGCATAATCAACCAACAGCATAAACCACTGATTGCCAAAATCAGCTGCAAGCAGTGGTTAGAGAAGGTTCTAAAGTCAAAAGAGACCAGGCTGAAGAACTGGAAGTTGACTGGGGGGAAAGTGTAACAGTTCAAGGTATTACCTGGGGCTGTAGCACCCCAAGAGGAGGAGTAAAGACAGAAAGATAAAGAAAATAACCAGACACCCTACATAAAGAATACCAGCGACAACCTGCTCGTCAGTCCACAGCAAAGGCAGAAGAAAGGAGCATTTCCAGCAACTTCTGAATGTAGAAAACCCCATAGAAGCTGTACTGACCCAGGTGCGCAGCCTATGATGAGAAAAGAGGAGGAGCCCACCACAGACGTAAGAACAGCACTAAATGAAGTCAAGGAAATCAACAGGTTAAGAAGCAGTTACAGCAAGTATGATAAAGATAGTGGGTGAGATAGGGGAGAAATAGCTCCTGAGGGTAGTTATAGCAGTGTGGAGAGAAGGGTGTATCCTAGATGACTGGAGAATAAGCATGCTCATGTCAGTGACAAGAACAAAGGGGACAGCCACAACTGTGGGCAGTGCAACGGTATCAAATTCGTGTCACATTGCATCAATGTTCCGGAGATGGTGATTGTTGAATGGATATGCAGAGTAGTAGAAAGTAAGATGGGAGGTGAGCATTTTAGATTCGGATCAGGATGCATCACAACTGACCTGATGTTTCCAGTGAGACAGATAGTTGAGAAGAGGCTAGAGATGAGGAAAAAAATTCAACTAGGCATTCTTAGACTTGGGGAAAGCATGTGAAAAAGGTCCCAAGAAAGTAGATTTTGGGCGGTCCTGCAGTGGTTTGAAGTCCCAGAATTGGTAGAATTGGTTCAAGCTATGTACAAGGATTCTGACTCTAGTATCAGCAATGTTCGGCCTCTCAGAGGGGTTCACAGTGGGAATGGGTTTGCACCAAGGTTCTGCTCTTGAGTCCACTGCTGTTCATACTGGTTATTGTCCCGTCCACCCTATTTGTTAACATAGACCATCTAACAAAGCGCTCTATGCAGGCGATGTGTCATTAAAGACAGAGTCTGAGCAAGAACTTCAAAGGATAGGAGAATGGAATGCAAAACTGAAGGTGCATGGGATGAAACTGAGTACAGATAAGAAAGTGGTAATGGCAGAAAATTGGGAAAATCAGAAGAAGCTGAGAATTGAGCAGGTTAACAGCTTTAAGTTTCTGGGAGGGGTGGTTTTGGAGAAGGGATGTCTGAATGAAGAGGTCAAAGCTAGAATAAGAGGGGCTGCAGCCAACTGGCATAGAATGTCAGGTGTAGTGTATGACAGAACCATGCCAAAGAAGGTGAAAAGTAAGGTATAAAACAGTGGTGTGACTAGTACTACTATATGGTACACAAACCTGGGCAGTAAAGCAGAGAAGTTGAGGAAGCTAGAGGTAATGGAAATGAAGTGGCTGAGATGGAATGGTAGGATGCACACTTCAGGACAGACTAAGAAGTGAGGACTTCAGAGCAGAAGCCAGAGTAGCTCCAGTCGCAGAAAAGATCGAGAACAGATTACTTTCTGGGCACATAAGCAGAAAAGCAGAAGACAGTCTGGTGAAGATTATTTGGGACAGACAGGAAGAAGGGAAGAGGAAACAAGGGCATTCAGCAAAGAGGCAGATGAATTGTGTCAGGGAACATCTGTGGCAGTCAGGCATGAGAGTTGAAAAAAGGAGTGTGGTATTGAATTGAGAGAGAGAGAGACACCCTGACCCCATGTCAGAAATGGGGGGGGGTGTTGATAATTACTACACAGACAAGGTCTAAAGGTGGTGGTGTATCGATTTACATCAAATATAAGTATACCTCAATGTTTGTCAAACAGGACGATGAAGTTAAGCCTCTCCACATTCAATTCACCATAGGCAAAATCCCATACTACTACTTTGAATCATGTAGGGGGACCTATACTTTGCAGGAAACCCATCACCTGTGTTTAAGGTTACTAGAAGTGCTCACCATCCAACCTAATACCATATTCATGGGTGACTTTAATTACCCCAAGTATTAACTGAGAATCATATGATACCAAATGTGCAAGCACAGAGATTCTTGGACTTTGTAAACACAAACTCCCTGAGCCAGATTAATATGTCGACCAGGGGCACAAACATACTGGATCTAGTCCTCACTGATATTGTAGAGTGCTGTACACCCCATAATATAAATGCCCTCTGGTAAGGTCAGACCACAGAATGGTCTCCTTTGAAGTAAAAATAAAACTCAGCATCCCCAGCTAACCCTAGAATGTGCAGAAACTACGCTAAGGCTAATTTCATACTATTAAATGTTAACCTGGCAAAATTATAAGCCCCCATAAACCCTGAGGATACTACAACTTGCACAGAACTGTTTACAGAAACCATATACAAGCATGTTGTTAGCTGCATATGAGTAGTTGCACCCACCAGGAATAAGCACAGAAGTAACTCAAAAACAAGCCACACTGGTGGAATCACAACATCAGTAGGCTCTATAACAGAAGGAAGAAAATCCTGACAAAAATTAGTTGTAGCACCCATCAGGATAAAACACTGTTGTCAAACTGAACCAACAACTCTGAAAAACAAGCCAGATTTTAGGTAAGTTTGGCCCCTCAGGCCAAGGACAACCACAAGACATTCTATGTTCACAACTTCAAAGGTAATACAAAACCTGTGCAGAGCCCATTGTTAATGGTGCAACCTATACTGAGCCAGAAGATCTAGCTACCCTGCTGGCAGACAAATTCACCTTTAACTGTACCCTTCTCTCCACCTCAACCACCCCCCAGGAAATACCATCAAATATAACTCCCTCTACTATCACTAGGGAGCAGGTTCTTATTGTTCACTCTCAGGGCAAGAACACTGTATTGGTGGGCCTAGACAGTATCCTAGAATGCCTTTTAAATAGCAAGAAATATGACCTATCAGGCCCTCTGGAATTGCTGTAATGCAAAGCCATAGAGGGAATTATCATGGAAATTATAAAAATGGTGAAGGAAACCTCCAGATTTTGATTCTGTTAAGGGCAAGTCATGCCTACTCAATGCGGTGGACGTGTTTGGGAAGGTCACCAAAGCAATGGATTAGGAAAAAAAGATTCACACTGCCTACCTTGGCATGGCAGAGGCATTTGAGACAATACACCACTCTGGCATTGTTGACAAACTTAGGTTGGGTATAAATCCTTTTGTCACTCAGTGGATAGCCAGCTGGCTTATAGAGCTCAGAGTTAAAACTGGGGAGTATGCCTCTATAAAGAGGCCAGTTAAAGGTGGAGTCCCTTGGGGGATCGGTCTTGGTACTACTGCTTTTTAACATTTACTTCCCTGAAGTCAAAGCAAATGTCAAGGTCCTCTTGCTGACCAAGTTTGCAGACAACTGCAAATTAGGAGCAGTCATAGAATCCCCCCACCAATGCTAATGTTCCATAGGAAGGGCTGATGGCAACAAATAACTTGTCAGAGCTATGGACTAAAACTAAATGCCAAGAAATGCATAATGTCCTTTGGGAAGTAATCTACCCCTGATAACAATCATATTGACAACACACCCTTAAGAGTCAACCCAGTAGTCAGGGACTTGGGGACACATAGATAGTAAATTCACCTTTAACAATCACATGTCTACAGTAGTGAGGAAATCATTCTGTGTTGAGCAACTTGTAAATAAAGGTATGGTATCTAGGTCCAAGAAGATTATTCTACTGTATTCGGCATTCATCAGACTTATTGAATACATATGCCCCCTTTGGTATGTACTTAACCAAGCACTTTCAACGGGAAAGTCTACATAGGTTCCTCAATAAAAGAATACAGGGCTTAAATAACATGTCCTGTGCTGACTACTTGAAAGCCCCAACCCTGTGTTCTGCCGCCTATAGGCTGTTGAGGGAGATCTGTGCCTGGCATACAAGGCCTTGTCAGACAAGGCATTGACACCCCACCCTGATGGACTTTCTGCATATTCGCAAAACAAACACCATCAGAATTACCTGTTCTAAAGACTTTAAAACCCTGCCTGTGATAAAAAATAGGACCTGCTGGAGAGATGGCTGTGTATCCCAGAGACTACCCCTTTTCTGGAACCGACTCCCCAACCGTGTGAAACAGAGATGTTCTTCATGTTTCACTGTTGCAGTCATCACATTTGGGGTTATCTGCTTGCAGTAGCCCTCAGTAGGCCTGATTATCAAAGTCTTGGGTCCTGCACTGGTTGCTGTCTCATCTTCCATGACGTCAGGTGTATAAAGCATGCAGCCGACGCCATTTTATCAGACTTTCTTGCCATGCAGTGCCCAAAGCAGAAGCAGTTTGCAAGTGCCGGTCGCCCGACTCCTGAAATTTTCGTTTTCAAGTTTCAGATCCAAAGTCTTCAACTAAGCTAAGTACCCCATTGGGGATCCTTTTTCTTGCTCTAAACTGATGTCAGTAAAAGTTAGCAATTGTATTTCTTGTGGAAAGCAAATACCTCATAAAGATTTTCATTCGTACTGCATTCCTTGCTTAGGCCCAGACCACGACATACCTTGCTGTCGGTTTTGTGCCTTATTCAAACCTCGTACTATTCATTGTCTGTTCATTTTCACATCCAAATATTTTGGCGCACTGTTCAATTATCCAGAAATGGCTTCGGTAAGCCACCCAACTACTGAGATTCTGAAAAAACAAAAAGATGAAGACAGACCACATAGGTCCAAAGCTGCTGATGATGCTTCTCCTAAGATAGTCGCCAGTTCGCCGGTACTCAGTGAGGCGCTTTCGCAGCCCGTGATACTCACTAGTTCAGATTCGCAGGCCTCTACTGAGACCCATTCGGGTATGCCGCAAGATGCTTCTTCCACTGTGGAACCTGCAGATGTCTCTACCTTGGATGGGTCCGGAGCCGCTGTGCAGGCACTGGCTTCTGAGGGCGTATTCAGGCCTACTGACTTGCATATTAAACTGACTCCATCTTCTTCAAGGCCTAAAACTCGATCTATGCCTAAAACAAGTGACGCCCAGACCGCATGGTCAGGCCTCTATGCCTAAACAAGTGATAAGAATGGCTGAGGACCTTATTACTCTAATCAGGGGCAGTCACCCTTCCACCCTCTAAGACACCTAAGATTGATTTTCCTTCTGATTCTTCTGATCAGGATTCTGAAATTTCTGATGTGAAGTTATTAAATCTCGCCATTTATTCTCACTGATGAGTTTGGAGCCGATAGCAAAGCTCAAGGTTTGCCAGTAGCTCGAGACCAAGCCCGTTATCCCACAATGCACTGCTGGAATTATCCCAGATCTAGTTTGCCGCGGCAAGAGAGTTCTCTGTGATCCAGTCAGCTCTGACCATTTTTCTCTAAATCGCAAGTTTAAAAAACTTCTACTTCTTTTTGAGAGATTATTCTTATTTAGTGTGTGTGTGTGTGTGTGTGTGTGTGTGTGTGTGTGTGTGTGTGTGTGTGTGTGTGTGTGTGTGTGTGTGTGTGTGTGTGGGTGTGGGTGTGTGTGGGTGTGGGGGTGTGGGTGTGGGTGTGGGTGTTTCTTGTTAAAATAATATAGTTTTAAGTAGGTTAGATTGTAGAGATGGTGCCCTGTGTTGGCTTAGTTTTTCTTAGTGTTGGGCCCTTTCTTAGCCCTATTTAGTTTTAACAATTTTATACTTATTAGTATTTTTTTTAGTGTGGGCCTAGTTAGCCCTGTACTTAACCTATACAGGTTAATTTTGTGGTGTGTCTGTTTATAACATGTCAGATGAGAGGGAAAAGTCTCACCCCAAATCTGGGTTTAAGAACTGTCCAGATTGTGGACAGAAAATGTCCGTCACGGACGGACATGTCCAATGTGTTTAATGTCTGGGGGATAAACACCTGCAAGATTCTTGCAGTATTTGCCATTCTTTTTCATCTAGGGTTCTCTGAGAGAGAAGAAAACTCATTGATAGGGGGTTGCTGCAGCATACTTTTCTCTGAGGCGTTGGGTAGCCAGGAAGGTGCCAGCACTTCTTCAAAATCTTCAGATTCTAAACTAACCAAGATGGCAAAAAAACCACAGTCATCGGAACTGAGTGTCCCATTGGTTCGGAGCCAGCTCCCAATCTTGCAGCCTGTCTCTGAGGTTCCCTCATCTCCTCTGCTCCAGTCAACACCTTCGGTGCATTCCTGGAAGTCTTCGGTCAGCCTCTCTGATATGGATATAGATCAGCTAGTGCAGAAGCTTCTAAGGGCACCAGGACCTGCTAAATTGTCGGCCCCGACCATTTTGTCGGAGCCGAAGACTATTGAACCGGACTTGACTACTCATCCACCGAGCCGTACTGGACTCTCGGAGTCGAAGGAGCCCAAACAGTTGTCGAACCTATGGAACCAAGACCCGCACAGGTGTTATCGGTTCCATCTACTCTGACATCCTCGGTGCTGACCGAGGACGCTAGGAGCAGACACTCTCCTGTCTGGTCCAGGGAGGATAGTCGGACCGATTTGTCAGTGCCAACTCTTCCTCTCGGGGCTTCGGCTCGGATGAGCTCAGCTCCTACCTCTGGCTCAGAGCCCATGATTTCGATGCGGGAGGATAAGGCAGTCCCTCCGGATCCGTATACCCCTTCTCGTCGGAGCCATGGTGCTTTCGATGCCATGAGGAGAGTCCTGTCTCCTAAGACATCGTCGGCATCAGTTCGGGCTTCCTTCTCCCCTCAAGCTCCTCTGTCCGCTTCTAAGTCTACCGGTCCCCCTAAGTGTAGAGACCCTGAGCCTCAAGTAGCCCCACAGGGTGTCCCCTGCTCTTCCGAGATCTCCCCACTGAGGAAGTGCCCAGGAAGAGACTGTGCAAGAGGAGGCACTTAGACTCCTCACAGGAGTCTTTGACATCCGTCACTGACTTGGATGAGTCAGAAGGGTCCCCTCGATCCCCTCTGAGGATATCTCCTTTGTGGAGGTATTAGAGATTCTTAGTCAGAGGGTCTATTGGCAGTCCAAAACCTCTACTGAGGATGAGTCAGTGCTCTTGAAGGCTTTTGGGTCTCAACCTTCCACTTCTTGGGTGTCTCTGCCTTACGACGAGCTCATGGAGCTGATCTCTCATAAGGCATGGGAGTCACCGGATGCCATGGAACCTGTCCCTCGGAAGCCGAATAAGTTAATCTCTGCCCCAGTGGACAAAGCCTTTTTGACCAAAGGAGTGCCTGTTGATGCCACGGTGGTAGCTGCAGCCACCAAAAAGGAAATGTCTGAAACCTCCGCATCTATCCATCCTCCTAACAGAGATTCTAGGATCATGGATAGATATGGGAAGCACATGTTTAGTTCAGCGAATTTTTCTCTATGATCGCTGAACCATTTAACCCATTTTACGAGACTGCAAAGAGATCTCCTGAAAGAGCTAGGAGATGCTCTCCAGGGTACGGTAGCTGCAGGGGTTGCAGACAGTCAACACACAGCTCGCTACCCTAAACTCTGTTGTGAACTCATCCATGCGTCGCATATCTTATGCAGCTGATGGTTCGAGTAGAGCCGCTATTTCAGGCATTGCTCTGCGGAGACGAGCCTGGATGAGTCTCTGTACCTTTGCGGAGCCCTTTAAGCTTTCCTTTATCAACGCCCCATTTGATGGCTCATCACTGTTTGGGCCTAAAGTAAAGTAAACTTTAACCTGGTGTGAGCAGGAAGGCAAGACCCTATCTGCCTTTGGAGTCCATTTTTCTACCCCTACCCAGCCCTATCCCAAGGACCCTAGGGGTGGGAAAATGTGGTTCCAAAAAGCACAGGGAGCCTTTCAGGACACACATGGAGAAACCCCCTCTAGAGGCAGAGGAGGGGGTTATAACAGAAGACGCCACCTGTGCAGCAGAGGGGGTCCGCAGCAACAAGGTGCATGAGGCCAGTTCTCTGGTCAGCCCTACCAGTGCTCCTGAAAGGAGACCCGGCTCTGGAGGCAGTCAGGGGTCACTTGTCTTTGTACCCAGAAGCCTGGCTTAAGCATAACATCAGATACATGGGTACAAAGCATCATTTCCAGAGGATATTTCATACTGTTCTCTTCCCCTCCTACTCCTGTAAACAGAATCCCAGATGTTCCATCCTGTCCCAGGGAACAAGCAATCGTAGAGGTCCAGAAATTGCTAGAAAAATGTCATCCAACCAGGTCCAGCAGGAAGTTACTCAAGATTCTTTTTGGTACCAAAGAAAACAGGGGACTGGAGACCTATCCTGGACCTCAGCAGACTCGACCAATTTGTAAAGAAAGAGAGTTCTGAATGGTCACGCCTCAGTCCATTCTTCCATTCCTAGGGAAAGGTGATTGGATGTGCTCCATAGATCTCAAGGACGCATACTATCACATAAAGATGAACAGACGCTCCAGGGGGTCACCTGCATTTCCGGCTGGGAGCCAATCATTACCATTTTCGAGCCCTGCCCTTTGGTCTCACTACAGCCCCCAGGGTGTTCACCAAATGCATGGCAGTGGTCACAGCTCACCTGAGCCGTCTAGGATTCCAGGCGTTTCCATATGTAGACTATTTTCTCCTCACTGCTACCACCAGGCATCAATTGACTCTGGCAACACAATGTACTCTGACACTCTGCCATCAATTAGGCATTACAATCAACTTCGAAAGGTCTGCCTTATTGCCATCGCAGCATACCGTTTTTATAGGAGCAAAGTTAGATACCTCAGCCACCACTCTACGTCTTCCAATCTAAAGAGTCTCACTTCGCCAACACGTCATCTCACTGGTGTCAAAGAACAAAGCTACAGCAGCAGAAGTCTTGCAGGTGTTCGGTTTGATGGCGGCAGCAATCCTGGCTGTAACACTCGCAAGGATGCATATGTGAATCCTTAAATGGCTCCTTTTCGCTCAGTGGTCTTACCAAAAGTTACCGATGCACCACATGATTCTCATCGCAGATTCTTGCAAGAGGGACCTTCGGTGGTGGTTGACGTCTCTTCATGTTACAGTCGGAAGACCCTTTGCCCCCACCCCCCCCAGTAGCCACTGTGACCACATACGCTTCCCTGATAGGGTGGGTGGGGGGGGGGCATTTTCAGGGAAAGACTGCCCAAGGCACATGGATGGGTCAAGAGTCACATCTGCATATCAATGTTCTGGAGTTGAGAGCGGTACTTCTGGCGTTGCAGTACTTTCAGGACTCTCTTCCTGTAGGGACAATTGCAATTCAGATTGACAACACGTCAGTGGTTTGGTACTTGAACAAACAAGGCGGAACCAAGTCTTACCCCCTTTGTTGAGAAGCCGTCAAGGTATGGCAATGGGCTGTGTCATCCCACCGTTTTCTGATAACAATCCACATCCCGTGGGAAATCCAACGTGATACCGGACAAGCTAAGCAGGGCAGTACTGTTGCCTCTCGTGTGGTCTCTCAACCAATGAGTTGCGGATTTGATTTTCCGCAAATGGGGCCAGCCTTGCAGCGAATCTTTGCCAGTCACATCAATACCAAATGCAGAAACTACTTTCCCCTAATACCATCTCCAGGACGTTCCCCAAGAGACGCACTTGTACACGATTGGCCTCCGGGTCTCCTATAGGCATTCCCACCTATTCCACTGATACCCAAGGTTTTACAGAAAGCAAAGTCACTGGGAAGGACAGTTATCCTCATAGCTCCTTTCTGGCCTCGACTGATTTTGTTCCCCTTCCTTCACCATCATCTATTTGAGGATCCTGGACCCAGTTCCGGACCTTCTGCACACCCATCAGGGGACCTCCATCTTTCACTGCAGTCCCTAAAACTGACTGCTTGGCTAATCCACTTCCCCTAATTGCCAGGCTTCATTCGCTCTCAGATGATACAAGACAAATCCTTTTGTCTTCTCACAAGCCATCCACCAGGAAACTATACCGCAGTAAGTGGAACAGGTTCTCAATTTGGGCCAATATACAGACGACCTTTTCCAAGCTCCTCTATCGTCCATTTTAGAATTTTTGACAAAGATTTTTAAAGAAGGATTAGCAGCTGCCACAATTCGAGTCCAGTTAGCCACCATATCAAATTTCCACCTTGAATTCAATGGATTGAATGTTATGGGCCACAAGTTATCTAAGGGTTTTCTTAATGGTGCTTTTCACATGAGACCACCTGTCAAAATCCCTTATTCTCCCTGAATTTGAATTTTATGCAGTCTCAAATAATCCCCCCCCCTTCGAACCAGCACCTTTTTGTGATCTCAAATATTTGTCCTGTAAGACTATATTTCTAGAAGCCATTACTTCTGCCCGCAGAGTGTCAGAACTTCAAGCATTATCTTTCAGGCCTCCTTACATGATTTTCCATGCTGATAGAGTATCTCTCAGAACAAACCCATCCTTTTTGCCTAAAGTCAGTTCTGAATCCAATATCAATCAGGTCATTGAGTTGCCAGTCTTTTTTTCCCAACCACTCTAACAAGTTGGAATACATGCTCCACAAACTTGATGTACACAGAGAGCTCAGATTTTATTTTGACAGAACTAAGGATATTAGAAAATCAGATCAACTTTTTATATCCTTTTCAGAGGCCAGAAAAGGTAATCCAGTGGCCAAAACAACCCTATCTAAATGGTTATCAGATTGTATATCCTGTGTTTATGCTAATGCAAGCATGCCACTGACACACAAACCTAAGGCTCATTCTACCAGAGCCGTTTCTACGTCTTCTGCCTTTCAGGCTAAATTGCCCCTTGACAATATTTGTGCTGCAGCCACTTGGTCTAAGCCTCATAACTTTATCACACATTACAAAGTAGATAAGGCTTCCAGGGACAGGTCTTCCTTTGGTTCCATGGTACTGAAAAACGTACTTCCATGAGCCACCCAAGATTGAGGGTGCTAGGGACGCTACCCATTAGGGAGAATAAACGGTGAGATTTAACAACTTCATATGAAGAAGTACGTACCATAATGTTCCATGTGAGTTGTTTATCTGGCTTTTATTCACGTCCCTCCCTCCTTCCCCCTTCTGGCTGACGGTTGACTTAGAGGCTGGTACCATCCTGGTTATTCAATACTTCTTCCCCTTTGGGAAGTGCTTCCTTGTAGAAAAAGAAATAAATAAAAGGGTATATATACTCGCAGCAAACAAGATCTGAGGTAATTCCAGCAGTGCATTGTGGGATAAGGGGCTTGGTCTCGAGCTACTGGCAAACCTTGATCTTTGCTATCAGCCGTGTTGGAGCCGAGGATCGGCTCCAAACCCATCAGTGAGAATAAAGGTGAGATAAACAACTCACATGGAACGTTATGGTAAGTACATAAATTCTTTTTTTCTCTGATGAACAGGATTTGCCCTTCTCTACCTATGAGGATTCTGATGCAGAGGACCATTCCCTCTGCTTCCCCTCCAGTGGATTTCTCTTTTGGTGAAACCTTGCATACTCTTAGGGAGCATTTCTGCTGGCAAAGCTAGGATTACTCTGACTCCAAAAAGAGGCTTAGGGAATTTACTCCTGCCTCATCACAGGCCTTTAGTTTTCCCTCCTGTACTGGACATTGTTGATGATGCCTTCTCGGAATTTAGCCTGGCCCCTGACACTTTACCTCCTGCTCCCAGAAAACGTGATGGGTATTACAGGGTACATGACTCTCGCACGTTCCTCTCTAAAATTCCTACTGCTGATCCTGAGGCCATTTCACAGGGACCCAAGGGCATTAAGGCTGCTACTGCCAAAAATCCTACCCCCTCTGATAGAGATTCCAGGGCACTGGATATTTGGGGTAAAAAGGTATACACTTCTGCAACTTTGGCTATTAGGGCTTTAAACTGCCAGTTTCATATGTTAAAGTATCAGCAGCATGTTATTGGACTGCTTAAACAGAAAATGATGTTGATTCCTGACTGTGCTGAAAATAAAGAATTACAGGATTTAATGCATTCTGCTGAACAAGTTGGAAAACATACTTTGCAGTGTCGTTTTGATTCATTAGAGGCATCTTGCAGGGCTGCTGCCACTGGGTCTGTACTTATAAGGCATGCTTGGCTTAATGAGCAATCTTTGCCAGATCATGTTAAAGCTAAATTACTGAATGCTCCCTTAAGCCAAGACCGCCTGTTTGGCAACACAGCAGTAGTAGTACTTCAAAAGATGGAGGAAAAAGCTAAATCTATGCAAACTGTTAAAGATTTCCTGAAAGTACAACTTCCCAGATTTTGTAGGCATTGGTCCTCTAAGAATTGGTCCTTTCCTGCCTATTTCAGGCCTTCTCAGTCTAAACCCAGAACCAGCAGAACACCCAGGCTTCAGTTCCAAGGTACTCTCAGGCCTAAGCATTAGGGGGCTCCCACTTCAAAGGCAGGGAGTAGTAAGACTCCCACCTATGGAAAACTGTCTCAATGACTTAACATTAAACCTTCCAAGCCCTGGTCAACTGACTGTTCCTTTAGGAGGAAGATTTCTCTGCATGCAAAAAATTGGGATCTCATTACCCAGGACAAATGGGTTTTAAATATAGTTTCCCAAGGACACAGATTCCATTTGCACTCCTTACCAACTCCAAATGGCTGCCCAGGCCTACCCCAAAATCAGTGAGCAGAGGCTCAAAGCAAGTTCTCTCTCTCTTAAGCATCAGGGCTAGTCAACCTGATGTCCTTCAAGGATGCATCTGCAGTCCTTACAAATGGGTTGTCCTGTCGTCAGGCAGCCCTTCGGTCGGCCGGATTCCAAGGTCTGGGTCTGGCCTCGGCTGATGTCGCACTCCACCCGACGTCATAGCTGCAGTTATTCGGGTATAAAGGTATCAGCCGACGCCATTTTCCTCAGTCTTTCTTGCCGCGTGGCGCCCGAAGCAGAAGCTGTTCACAAGTGCCGGTCGGTCAGAACCAGAGATTTCTACTACCGAAGACTTCTAAAAAGCTAAGTACCCCGTTGGGGACTCTTTCATGCCTCAGCCGATGTCAGAAAAAGTGAATAACTGTTTAACTTGTGGGAAACAAATACCTCATGAAGATTTCCACTCTTACTGCCTACCTTGTTTAGGCCCAGACCACGACGTAGCAGCTTGTCTAGCCTGTGCTTCTTTCTACCGACGAACGCTTAGACGTCGGTCGGAATTTGCTGAGGAGTTTTTCGGCTCCGCCTTTGCTTACATTATGCCGTCGGATCCTCCGACTACGCAAATAACTAAAAAGGAAAGGACCGACATTCATGGTCCGCGTTTCGGCGAAACCGGTTAAGCCAACCGTGGCGTCGGTTTCGGCTAAAACCGAGTCCACGGTTCTTCCTTAGCTTACCTCTTACCGAGGCCTCATCCAGCATGGCTGAATCTGCTACTGAAATCCCTCTTGCAGGTTCACAGGATTTATCTGATACTATTCCTTTAGATATTTCTACTCCTGCACGTGGAGCTGCTAGGCCCCCTGCATCCATGTCGATTAAGGCTTTTGCCAGGGCTAAAGCAGCAAAATCTACCAAATCTGTACCTGCTAAGACCCCCTCTCACAGGCCTAGCTCTAGTTCTCAAATGCTTAGTCTAGCAGAGGATCTCATTTCTTTGATCAGGGGATCTCAACCTCACCCAGACAGGGCCTCTCACCCACCTCCAGAGAAGAGGCCTAGAGCAGAGCCCCCTGAGCCAGTTTCTTCAGATGACTCTGATGATTCAGACAGTACAAATCCTCCAGAGGGCCCTTATTCTCCTTATGAGGACTCTGATGCAGAAGAGTCCATTCCTTCTGCCTCTCCGCCTGAGGAATTTTCCTTTGGGGAAACCTTGCATGCTATGAGGGAACAATTTCAATGGCAGGGCCAGGATTTTTCAGACTCAAGGAAAAGGCTTAGAACCTTTTTGCATTTGCCACAGCATAGGCCTTTAGCCATTCCTCCAGTACTTACTGTTGTGGATGATGCATTTAATGATGCTTGTACTGCTCCTGATTCTCTTCCTCCGGCCCCTGCTAAGCCCGATAGGTACTACAGGGTTCCGGACACACATTATCATTTGTATAAAGCTCCTTTTGCAGATCCTGAAACTATTTCCCAGGGACCCAAGGCTGTAGCAGCTTCCTCTGCAAAAAAACCCCTCCCCTCTGAAAGGGAATCTAGGGCCTTAGAGAGATGGGGTAAAAAAGTTTATACTTCTGCTACTCTTTCAGCTAGGGCCTTAAACTGTCAATTCCACATGATTCAATACCAGGAATTTGTTAGATCAGTTAACTAAAAAACTGTCCTCGGATGAACCATTAGACAAAAAGTCTGTTCAGGAAATGGTACATAACATTCAGCAGGTCAGTAATCATTCCTTAAAATGCGGCTATGATGCACTGGAGGCTTCTTTTAGATCAGCTATGACTGGTACAGTGATCAGAAGACATGCATGGTTAAAAGAACAATCCTTACCAGACCATGTTAAATCAAAGCTCCTAGATGCTCCTATGGATAAGCTTAATTTGTTTGGCTCCCTGGCACAGTAGGTGCTTAAGAAGGTGGAAGACAAAGCAAAATCTGTCCAGTCAAGGATTTCTTGCAGGTCCAGCCTCCAAGGTTTAGTAGGAACTGGCCTTCCAAGAACTGGTCCTTTCCAGACACCTCCAGAGCCCAGAGAGGCAGGAATAGACGCTCAAGAGGCAGGGGTCAATCCAGAGGTGCCTACAGGGGACGTCAATGGCAGGCTAACAACCAGCGAGGTACTACCACAGATCCAGCCACCACCGCTCCCACTGGACAATCACAGTGACTTAGCTCTGGCACCGCCTACCAGGGAACAACTAGAAGCACCCTTAGGCGGAAAACTAGCCTTATTTTCAGTAAACTGGTACTGCATCACAGGAGACAAATGGATTTTGCAGACAATAGACCAAGGTTACAGGTTTCACTTCCACACTCTACCAAGGAAGAGAGGAATGCCAAACCTACCTTCAAATCAGAAAACAGAAGCTCTACAACAAATAAATCACTTACTAAGGATGAGAGCCATAGAAAGGGTACCGTCTGTGGAACAGGGGCAAGGATTTTACTCCAGACTCTTCCTGGTACCAAGAAAAGAAAACCAATGGAGACCTATTCTAGACCTGTCCGCTCTAAACACATACCTCATTGTTCCAAAATTCAAAATGCTGACCCTACAGCAGCTTCTTCCCATGCTGGGCAAGGAGTCCTGGCTGGTAACTCTAGATCTCAAGGAGGCATACCTGCACATCCCCATACGACCAAATTGCAGAAGATACCTCAGATTTCTTGCAGGATCAGAGCATTATCAATTCTCAGCATTGCCCTTTGGCTTATCTACTGCGCCCAGAGTATTCACGAAATGCCTGGCATCAGTAATGGCTCATTGCAGGCTCCAGGGAATTCAGATTTACCCTTACCTGGCGACTGCCTGTTACAAGCGGACAGCAAAAACAAATTAACAAAAGATTTGAAAAGGTCATTTATCTACTGCAAGCCCTGGGATACACAGTCAATATAAAAAAGTCAAGGCTGATACCATCCCAAAGGATAACCTTCTTGGGTGCAGAGCTGGACACAACAACCCAAATGGCATTCCTAACAGCAGAAAAACAGAAGCAACTCCTCTCTACTTCATGGCATTAACAAAGCAGGACCAGCTAACAGCAAGAAAAGTCCTGCAAGCCCTGGGTTACATGGCATCCTGCATAATATTGATTCCACATGCCAGGCTACATATGAGAAAGTTACAGTGGTATCTAAGGAATTTATGGTCTCAGCACAAGCACAGCCTAGAAACCCGAATTCCAATAATTCCATGCCTGAAGCAGGAATTCCAATGGTGGTCTCAGGCCTGTCAATCGAACAAAGGACTGCCCTTCCACAGACCTCAACCAAGCCAGACCATCACAACGGACGCCTCAGACCTCGGTTGGGGAGCACACATGTTGGGCAAGTGCATACAAGGCTTATGGACTCAAGACCAGCTGCACCTCTGGAATGTGGCCCTGAGCTACAACATTCAGTTACAAGCAATATTTGTACCAGGAAAAGAAAATATACTGGCAGACATCCTAAGCAGAACTACCACGGATGCCCACGAATGGATGCTGCATCCAGACATCTTCAAAACCATTACAGGGAAATGGGGACTACCAGAAATAGACTTATTTGCATCCCCACACAACCACCAATTGAAAAAATTCTGCACGAGGACATACCACCCACTTGCTTGGAAGGTGGACTCCCTATCTTTCAGTTGGAAAAACCTGACAGCATATGCATTCCCTCCTCTTCCTTTGATGCACAAGGTGCTATTGAAGATCAAAGAAGACCGTCCAAGGATCATCCTGATAGCTCCAGACTGGCCGAGGCAACATTGGTACCCATTACTGAGGAGTATGTCTCGGGAACAAATATGGCCTATGCCCCTAGTTCCCTTACTGTTAACACAGAACAACTTCAAAACCTTGCATCCAAACCTAAAAACATTGCAACTGGCTATTTGGAACATTGCATAAGACAAAATAACCCAGAATTATCTCAAAGGGTTAAGGGCATTATCTTGGAGGCTCGCAGACCCTCAACAAGAAAAAAATATACAGCAAAATGGAAAAGACACCTCATTTGGAGTGCAGCAAAAGGAGAAAATGTGTCACTGGTAAACATAGCTAACATCCTGGAATACTTGGCAGAGCTCTTCCACAATGGCCTGTCCTATTCTTCCATTAAGATTCATGCATCAGCTATTTCAGCAGAATACAACATGGACCCTCCAGTCTTTTCACAGCCTCTGCTCAGGCAGTTTCTGAGAGGAATTAAAAATGTAAAGCCTCCTAGGAAGCCACCATTGCCCGCATGGGACTTGAACTTTGTGTTAGAAAAGTTGACACTACCTCCTTTCGAGCCAGCAGCATCAGCAGAAATACAGTACTTATCATGGAAAACTGCTTTCCTGCTTGCAGTCACTTCAGCAAGAAGGGTTTCTGAACTACAGGCATTAATGGCAGTACAGCCCTTCCTTATCTTCCATCAAGATAGAGTGTCCATGAGAACTAATCCTACGTTTATGCCAAAGGTGGTCTCCAGGGTATCTTTAAACCAAGCTATCCACCTGCCTACATTCTTTCCCAACCCACAGAACAAGGGAGAAAGACTGTTACATACCTTGGATGTACATAGACAATTTGCTACTACCTGGACAGGACCAAGAGCAATAGAAAAACTGACCAGCTACTGGTAGCATATGCAACAGGAATGGAAGGAAAAGCAATTTCAAAACAGACAATCTCTAAGTGGATAGGAAATTGCATTAGATTTTGTTACTCTCACCATGGGAAGAAAACTCCAGAAAACATCAGACCTCACTCTACAAGAGCTACAGCCACTACCACAGCTTTTACGAGGAGTGGCTACCAAAGACATTTTAGAGGCTGCTACTTGGAGCTCCGTGCATTCATTTGCCAAGCATTATAATCTACCCTTATACTCCAGATCCCGAGCAGGTTTTGCAACTGCTGTTTTACAAGGGATCTTAACTACACCATAATCTTATTTCTCCTCCTCCCCCAGTTTGGCTATGGTATTCTACCCATTTGTAAGGACTGCAGATGCATCCTTGAAGGACATAGTACAGTTTTGTACCTACCATAAATGTAGATGTCCGAGAGGCATGCATCTGCAGTCAGGATTACCCACCCTCCTTCCCCTCTGTGGTACTCCTAGGGTATTTGCCCATCTTGTAGTTAGCTGGGGGAATCTATTATGGTGTATTTGTTTGTATATATGTACATACATGCTTATTTTTTGTTTGCTCTCTACTATTTGGAACCATTTGCATTTATCCAAATTTAGCCTTCCTAGAGGGCACCTGGCATCTGGGGCAAGAAACACAGAGGAAAATGGCGTCGGCTGATACCTTTATACCTGAATAACTGCAGCTATGACGTCGGGTGGAGTGCGACATCAGCCGAGGCCAGACCCAGACTTTGGAATCCGGCCGACCGAAGGGCTGCCTGACGACAGGACAAACCCATTTGTAAGGACTGCAGATGCATGCCTCTCGGACATCTACATTTATGGTAGGTACAAAACTGTACTTTCTAGAAGAAGAATGGAGGCAAGTTTTCTATTCAAGACTTGCCTGGTACCCAGAAAAGACCATTCCTGGTGTCCCATCCTGGATCTGTCTATCCTAAAAACATTTTTGGTAACCCCAAAATTCAAGATGCTAACTCTTCATCACTCCCATGCTAGGCAAAGATGCCTGGCTGGCAACACTGGATTTAAAGGAAGCCTACCTGCACATCCCAATAAGGGAAGCATGCCGAATTTACCTACGCTTCAGAGCAGGCTACATGTACTACAAGTTTTCTGCGCCCGGGGTATTTATAAAGTGCCTAGCTCCAGTCATTGCATTTTGCAGACAAAGAAATATTCAAATATACCCATACCTGGATGATAGTCTAATTCAGACAGAAAGCCAGGACATAATATTAAATCATCTGGCATTTGTAAAGAAATTGCCAACTTCTCTGGGGTACACCATAAACGAAAAAAAATCACATCTTGTACCCTGCCAACAAATTGTATTCCTGGGAGCAAGCTTGAATACAACTTTCCAGATGGCCTACCTCACGCCAGAGAAAAAAGTTCATTTGACAGCCTACTTCAAACTACTGGCCACAAAGACCCAGCTATCTGCAAGGAAAATTCTGCAAGCCCTGGGGTTCATGGCCTCCTGCATTCTACTAATTCCATATGCAAGACTGCATATGAGGAAACTACAATGGTATCTAAAACGCCTATGGTGTCAACATTCTCAGGATCTAGAATCGATGATTCCTATCATTCCTTGTCTATAGATAGAGTTCCTTTGGTGGGCAGAGGCCTGCCACCAAAACAAGGGACTGCCATTCACTCTACCCCCTGCCGCCCAAACCCTAATAACAGAAGCATCAGACTATGCATGGAGAGCTCACTTGGCAGAGCAGTGCATTCAGGGCAAACGGAACCCAAGTCAATTGCACCTGCATATCAATCAAAAAGAAGTGTTAGTTGTACAATATGCTCTCAAGGACCTTATTCTTCCAGTACAGTTATTGGTAAAGACGGACAAACACCACTGTTTTGTGGTACATAAGCAGGGGGGAACCCACCCTTACCCTCCATGCAGACTAGCCATGGCTCTGTGGAACACAGCCTTGAGCTACCAAGTGCACCTACAGGCTCAGTTCCTGCCAGGAAAGCTAAATACACTGGCAGACAACCTAAGCGGAAATCTCATGGACCCACAAGAGTGGAAACTGGAACCAAAGATATTCAACATATTGAGAAACAAGTGGTGGAGCCCAGAGATGGACCTTCTTGCCTCACCCCAGAACTAGCAGTTGGACAAATTCTGCACAAGGACTCCCCACAAACAAGCTTGGAAAGTGGATGCCCTGTCCTTCACCTGGAAAAACCTATCAGTTTATGCCTTTCCCCCTCTGCCTCTCCTCTCCAAGGTACTACTAAACATCAAACTGGACAAACCAAGGACTATACTGAGTGAACCAGACTGGCCATGCCAACACTGGTACCCCCTCTTATGCAGTGTGTCAACTGCTGGCACTTGCCTCAGACCCCTGTTCTTCTGTTTCAGCAGGAGGGCCAGATTCTGCACCCACAGCTTCAAACCCTGAACTTGGCAGCCTAGCTAGTTACCTGATCTCTCCGTTCCCATACCTCAGTAAGCAAGTGATGGATGTCATTCTGGAGGCAAGGAGGCCTAGTATTAGAAAATCCTTTGCTGAAAAATTTAAAAGATTCTGTTCCTGGAGCCAAACTCATGGGATGGGCACAGTAGCTCCCAATTTACCTCAGATTCTTCAATACTTAACTGAGATACTTCACAAGGGCCTTTCCTTTTCCTTCATCAAAATTCATGCTTTAGCCATTTCAGCTCATTACAATACAGAACCACCCCTCTTTCCACTGCTGAAGCAATTCCTCAGAGGGGTCAAAAACTTAAGACCACCCAGGAGAGCCCCTATTCCAGCCTGGGACCTTAAATTTGTATTGGAAAAGCTTACTCTACCTCCCTTCGAGCCAGCTGCAAATGCAGAGTTAAAATTCCTTTCTTGTAAAACCGCCTTCCTTATAGCCATCAATTCAGCAAAAAGGGTGTCTGAATTACAGGCCCTCATGGCTGTGGAGCCTTTCATCATCTTTCATGCGGATAGGGTGTCCCTCAGGACCAATCCCTCCTTCATGCCCAAGGTGGTATCCAGTGTGGCCCTTAATCACTCCATTAATTTGCCAACCTTCTTTTCTAATCCACAGAACAAAGGGAAACGAATACTGCACTCCTTGGACATAGGTTCATAGGTTCATACTAGGTTATCTGCCCTAGGGCATTTATAAGCCTAGCCAGAGTTGTGTGGCTTTCACCACCCCTTAGGTTGAAGAATACTATACCCATTAGTTTGCCGTGCCTCTGTCCAGCAGTGATACAGAGATGATCCCTGGGGTAAACCTACGATCTCCCATCCACTGGTCAAGATTCCTCTTGAACAGAGCCAGCGAGGTGCTCTGTCTCACATGGACTGGGATTCTGTTCCACAGCATAGGGAGTCTCTGGGTGATGAATCTGTCCCTCCAGCACGTCCTATTTATATCCGTGTTGAGGTTTAAGTCTCTTGCTCTTGTGGCTCTGGTGGATTTGGATTTTTGAGGTGGAGCATGTCCATTAATTCCAGGTTGGACATGGCCTTGTATGTCAGGCACAGGTCACCTCTGAGCAAGACTGTATGCGACTGAATAGAGCTGGAGTTTCTTCAGTCGGGCAGCATATGGCATATTTTTGAGCCCCTTTATCCTTTTGGTGAGGAACTTTTGGGGTCTTTCCAATTGCTGCAGGTGTCTGGTAAGATACATTCCGAATGGGGCATTGTACTCAATCATTGGTCTGATAAGTGAAGAGTACAGGGGAACAATGACCTCCCTTGATCTGGATGTGAATCCCTTCATAATCAGGTGGGCAATGTAGAAGGTCCTCCTAACCACTTTGGCAATGAGTGTCAAAAGAAAGGTTACTGTCAACTTGGGTCCCCAGGTCCCTGATAACCTTTTCTGTGCTTAATGGATTGCCACCTATGTGGCAACTTGGGATTACCTTGTTTTTACCAAAGGGTATGACTATACATTTTTTGGCGTTTAGCTTAAGGCCATGGCTCTGGCACCAGTTATCCATTTCTATGAGACCTCTCTGAAGGATATCTGTGTCTGATGGATTTTCAACTATGGCGCCCAGTTTGCAGTCATCTGCAAACTTTGTCAGCCACAATCCTCCTATTTTTGCCTGCACTTCTGAAAAGTAGATGCTGAACAACAGGGGGCCCAGGACAGAGCCCTGTGGGACACCGCTTGTGACCGGCTTGGAGTCTGACATGGCACCAGCAACTCTAACCCTGTGGGTTCTGTCCTTGAGCCAGTTTGCAACCCATCTTGTGACATATGGGTTTACATTTAAGCTGGTGAGCTTTTCTATGATACCCGAGTGGGGTATTGTGTCGAAAGCTTTTGCAAGGTCAAGGTAGGCTGTGTGAACTGCCTTACCCTCATCAATGGCCTTGGTGACTGTTTCAAAAAAGTCGACCAAGTTCAAGAGGCATGATCTGCCCTTGAGAAAGCCGAATTGGGTAGGATCCAATGTCTGTAGGTCCCCTATGTCTTTGAGTTCCATTATGATCCTTTCCATAGCTTTGCAGACCAGGCTTGTTAAGCTTATGGGGCTGTAATTACCAGGGTCCGTAGAAGCACCGCCTTTGTGGAGTGGGACCACAGTTGCCGTACGCCACTCTTTGGGTACGTATCCTGTGGTAAGGCTAAGATTAAACAGCAGCCTTATGTGTGGATTTAGTTCCTCATTGAGTTTGTGAGCACACAGCTGGGGACACCATCCGGTCCCATTGATGCTGTGTTTTTAGCTTTAGAGAGAGCAGCTCTCACCTGGGCATTTGAGATGATTGGGAGGCTACACTCTGCTGGGATAGATATTTCTCCTTTTGGGGGGGGGGGGAGAAATTTTCACTGAACCTGTCTGCCAGTATGTTTGCAATGTCTGTGGGTTCAGTGATTTTTGTATCATTTTGGACTAATTCTGAGCATATCTGGGAGTTTCCACCCAGATTTCTAACATAGCTAAAGAAGGCCTTATGATTGTCTTTTGAGTCCTTGGCGATTTTTCTCTCAAATTTGGCCTTGGATGATTTTATGAGTGATCGTAGTTTTTTACTAGTATTGATCAGAGATGTCTTCCCTTTTAGGGATTTTGCTCTATCTTGTAGTAGCTTTCTCCTCTTGTTGTAAAGTTTGTTTGTGGCTGGGTTCCACCAGATCGGGCGCTTGACTTTGGTGGAAAGGGTCTTGATTTTATTTGGGATTGCTTGATCCATGCAATCCTGGAGGTGCTCGTAGAAAGCATTTGTAAGGGATTCAGCAGCGTGGGTTGTGGTTTCCAATGGCTCAGGGGCCTTGAAGGATACCACACCAGTCTTAAGAAGTGTGAAGTTGGCTTTTGAGAAGTTCTTCACTGTGGTCTTTTTTGTTGTGCACAGACAACTTAGATTTTACTTGGACAGGACTAAACCTCTCAGGAAATCGAAACAGCTGCTGGTTGCATTTGCTGCAGAGGCAGAGGGGAAGGCTATTTCAAAGCAAACCATTTCTAAGGGGGTATGCCATTGCATTAATTTCTGCTATAAGCACCATGGAAAACGTACCCCATAAGGGGAGAAGACCACATTCAACCAGGGCTGCATCTACCTCTACAGCCTCTCTCAGAGGTATTCCTACAAGGGACATCCTAGAAGCTGCTACCTGGAGTTCTGTCCATACCTTCATCAAGCATTACCACTTGCCATTTTTTTCTAAATCCAGAGCTGGCTTTGCCACTGCAGTCTTGCAGGGCCTTATAGGTGGTCCTAATGCTCTCTTTTTACCTCCTCCTCCCATTCTTAGCTTTGGGAATCTACCCAAATGTAATGACTGCAACAGTGAAACATGAACATAGTACAGTTGTGTACACTTACCATAAATGTAGATGTTCGAGTGTATTCACTGTTGCAGTCCTGGCTACCCTCCCTCTATCCCCCTGACTTCTATTGTCTATACCTCTATTCTTGTTTACTATGCTTAAAGCTTTCTGGTTTGTTTGCTTTTTGTTGGAGGTGCAACCTTGTATATAATTGCTTCCCATTATGGGTGCACCTGGCATCTGGGGCAAGAAAAACTGATAAAATGGCATCTGCTGCATGCTTTATACCCCTGACTACCTGACGTCATGGAAGATGAGACTGCAATCGACACAGGACCCAAGACTTTGATGATCAGGCCGACTGAGGGCTACTGCAAGCAGATAACCCCAAATGTGATGATTGCAACAGTGAATACACTCAAACATCTACATTTATGGTAAATGTACACAACTGTACTTTTTATCAGTTCAGAGCCCTAAACTTCAGTCTCGCCATAAACCACCTATGAATATAAGGGATCTGTGTATTCCCATACCTTGACAATTGGCTGCTATCTACAAGAGACCAAGACTACTTTTACAGCTCTGCCAGTCCATGTCTGTAAACTATCAAACATCTCAGCTCCTTCCTTCACAACAAATTACTTTCATTGTATTGTGTATTATCTGGACGCAACTTCTTGTCAAGTGTGTCGAACTCCAGAAAGGCGGCGACTCCTTCAACATTCAGACAAAACCTTGTGCAACCAACAAAAGCCTCCTGGGGTACTGATGCTAAGAGTTCTGGGTATCAGTGCTGCAGCAATGTCCATGGTACATTATGCCACATTTTAGATAAGAATCCTTTAGTGGATAAAGGGATGTTGTCGACACAGTAGTCTTAGCTGAGAGACCCCCTTCAGCCACCATTTATTTAACCCAATCCTGCAAGTGGTTGACGTTTCCACCCCTTCAGGTAATCTGTTCGTTCTGCCCACCCCAACAGCAGTTGTAACTACAGATGCCTTCTCTGAGGTTGGACTGCAGCACTTTGAGGAGAGGATGGCCCAAGGATTTGGAATAAATTGGAGGCCAGTCTTCATATCAAAATGTATATTGAACTAAAATGTATTTTCTTGGACTATATTATGAAAGACATGCTGGAGAACTCAGTATGTCAGAGACCTGTATGAAATTAGCCCTGAGCAGCATTTTCTTTTCCAGGAATGATGCTGCAGTTTGAACAAAATATGAAAGTGTTTTTTATGGCAAAGTCAATTTTTAGAAGTTTCCAAATAAAACAGAACCTTTATAACCTTAAGTTTTTACTAGACCTTTGACATTTAGTTTTAGAAGAGGTCAGAAGTTAAAGAACATATTTGAAAGTGGCCTACAGTTAAGTTTACAAACAACGGAGTTAAAATGGCACATTTAAATGTGCGATGTGCCCACAATGTCCCTTTATTGCAAATGCCACGGAATTATCTATACCTGGTCCTATACTTAAATTAACAGCAACAAGGTATTACAATTTCCATTCAAAAGGTGTGGTTTACCTGGCTGCCTGTTTATTCTGTTTTGCATTTTATGCAAAGAACTGCTACTACCACTCAACTCCTCTACTATCCAGTCCCTTACCAAACCACCTAACTCACTCTTATTAGCTCACCTGAACATACGTAGCATTAATAACAAAGTTGCACAACTCCATGGTCTCTTGGAAGTCTACTCCTTTGACATTCTTTAACAGAAACTTGGTTAAAACCTGTAACTAAAGACAATGAAGTCATCCCACCCGGTTATATTTTGCGACTTGACCGTGCAACCAAAAAGGGTGGTGGTGTAGCTATCCTATTTAAATCTGGGTTACAGATTACTACCTATGACTATAAACCACCTCAAGACTCCAGTGCTGAAATTCTTATTACCAAGCTTCAACTTAACACATTCAAATCCATCTAATGTATCTATCTTTCTTCTGGTAATAACATTGCCACCATAGAAAATATCCTTTGTTGGTTATCCCAGAATTTACCCCAAGAAACCATAATCCTAGATGATTTTAACATTGATTGGAAGTGTTGTAGCAGTAGCCACCCTACCAAACATATTAACCTTTTTGTATTTTCTCATACCATTACCTCCCCTACCAGGATAAACAAGCCTAATAAGAAAGAAAAGTACCTTAGATTGGATTCTCATAAATAATCATCTCCACACATATGAAGCTGGAACCCTCCCTGATGATGTAAGTGACCACTCACTACCCTGCATCATCAGGCTTAAATCCAATCTACCTAATCCAACCATATCTAGGACAGTTAGAACCAAGAAAAACTTCAACCCCTATCTCTTCCAGAGAGAACTAAGAGAACAAGCCTAATAAGAAAGAAAAGTACCTTAGATTGGATTCTCATAAATAATCATCTCCACACATATAAAGCTGGAACCCTCCCTGATGATGTAAGTGACCACTCACTACCCTGCATCATCAGGCTTAAATCCAATCTACCTAATCCAACCATATCTAGGACAGTTAGAACCAAGAAAAACTTCAACCCCTATCTCTTCCAGAGAGAACTAAGAGCATATAACTGGTCTCCCTTAAAATACCTCACACTGGAGGAAGATGTTAATTACTTTAATTCTAACTTCCTTGCCATACTAGACCCCCATGCACCAACCCCCTCTATTAGAATGAGAACTAAATCTGCCCCATGGCTTTCAAAAGAAACCAGACAAAAAATCCATCTCAGAAATAAATACTGGAATAAATCTAGTTTAACTAAAAACCCAGTAGACCAACAAAACATCAGACAGCTGAGAAATGAAACTAAAAAAGCTGTACTGTCTGACAAAAGAAACTACTACTTACAATTCCAGCAGACTCACCATTATAAACCACACAAGTTCTGGGTGAGTATTAATCAATTATTACACCCAAGTCAATCCATCACACCAAACCCACAAGGCACAGACCAGGAGAATCCCAAGCAGACTGCTAATGCCTTTAATACCTTTTTCACTGAGGCCATTCAAACTCTTGCCAGTCAGTTATCTACTCAGAACTTAACTATATCCAAGTCTAACCCACCCCCTCCATTTCTCTTTCAACCAGTCCCAACAACATATATTCTTACCCTTATCCAAAAACTGAAACCTTGCACTACTTCAACAGACCAACTACCCACTGAATATCTACAAAAGGCAGCTCGACTGAAGAAACTCCAGCTGTACTTAGTTGCATACCGCCTACTCAGAGGTGATCTCTGCTGGACATACAAAGCCATGTCCAACCCAGAATTGATGGACATGCTCCACCTAAAAAAAAACCTTATGCCCATGAGCCACACATTCTAGGGATCTGAACCTCACCACAACAATAAACAGGACGAGCTGGAGAGATAGATTCCTGTCCCAGAGACTTCCCATGCTTTAGAACAAGAGTCCAATCTACATTAGGCAGAGCTCCTCTCTAACACTCGAGAAACCTTGACGAGTGGATGGGAAACAAAGTTTACCCCGGGGATCACTTCAGTGGCTCTGCTGGACAGAGGCACAGGGAACTAATCTAAGGGGCCGGCGAAAGCCAACACATTCTGGCTAGGCTTATAAATGCTTTTGGGGAGATAGCCTAGTACCTACCTATGAACCCACATGGGCATGTTCCATATAAAACTGGGGTATGTAATATACTTTTTTCTCTCCGTTTAAAATAACTATGTAATGACATATCTGCTGTATTTCTACATTTTTATAAGATATTTAAGCATCAAATCATAACATTTCAAATAATCACACAGAGAATGTACCAATACTGTGTTAACAAAGAAAGTAATATCTTGGAAATATTTTGTATTCTGTAACAAAATACATGCTTTTATCATTAACAAGCAACCTTTTTGTGTGTTCTCTATAAACATGTTATTCAGTCTAATATTTCTTATTTTTCTGACCGACTTCCAAAGAAGCTGGCTTAACTTTGTTTATTAAATAACCTCTCTTTAAAAGCAAATCAGCTAAGTAATTTGATTCCAGTAGGAAGTCTGACCATGTACTCCCAAGATGTTTTGCTCTTAATTTAGCTTTAAGCAGTGCTGATATAGGATAAGCTGGGTGGCAACTAGTTCCATGTAAGAAAGTGAGTGTAATTTTTCATTCTAAATAGTTCAATATAAATATTAATCTTGTATAATTGCAGTTTTAAAACATCAATACTGTTTATCTCAAGCTTCTTATTAAATACCAAATTTGTTTTGTTTAATACATTCAAAAATGCAAAAAATTCATTTGGATTGTCCTTACAAATAAATTAAATCAATATACTGGAAATGTGCTAAATTCAAAAAACGTTTTGCATATGCATGTACTGAAACAAGTTTATATAATTAGGGGCAAACATTTATCGCCATAGCGGTACCTTGTACTTGCCTGTACCAATTTCCATTAAATCAAAAAAAAAAAAAAGTTAAGACAGAAATGTATTGAATCTAAATGAAAATGTGTTTGAGGTACCTTCCCTTTAATATGTATAAAACTGCTTCAAGACCATATTGATGCTTAATGTTAGTGTACAAACTTTTTACATTAATAATACTCTTCCCATTGTGTCCTTCAATTTTAATTATCAACCAAATAGAATCTGATAAATTAAAGCAATTTCTTAACATAAGGCATTAATATTCTAACAATTACTAATCTGTTCTCACAGAAAGAAGCAAAAATATAAAATCTGCCAGCCTGAAGGTTTATATAAATTCTTGTGTAGCTTTGGTCACCAATAAAAACATAGAACTCTAGCATTATGCATATACATGTTTTTTTGTGCTTCATGTTCAGAGAGATAATTTAGCCTAACACCTTTCAGTATTTTGCATATACATGTTAAAATGCTTTTGCTATAATAAAACAACATATCTGAAGTTGTTAATCTTCTTCCTATTCATCACTGATGGGTTCGGTTCAAAACCCTCGGAACCGGATCGGCCTAATACCAAGCTAGCATACACCAAAACCACTCGAGCTAAGCTGCTACCCACTTTGCCCTTCACCCAGTTACCTCAGATTTCGTTTGCCGCTAAGCCATATAGCAACGTTTCACCAAGCTCTCCAGTTAAGTATTGCGTTTTTGAAAATTTGTAGTATTTTTGTGAGTTTTTTTTCCTCTCAAACTATTCTATTTCTTGATACCTTATTCAGCTCTAACCACGAGTACCCCTTTTTTGTGCCATCATTGGTAAACGCCCTTTCTACCCTTGTGGTATTCTAAATACCATTGTTGGTATTTCCTCTTTCTTTTCTTCTTTTTCCTTACTCTGGTTTGTTGTGTTTTTTTCTTGTGGTATGTCTGAAAAGAAGGGGACTTCGGGGTTTAAGCAGTGCTCTTCCTGCAGTGGTAAACTTCCCAATAGCGATCTACATGAGGAATGTGTATATTATTTGGGGGTTCCACACTTATCTGTGAAACCTCCCTGTGACATTTGTGCCAGTTTCAGTCAGTGGACGCTGAATGAAAGAAGGAATAAACTAATTCTCAAAGGCCTGCTTCCTTCTCCTTTTTCTGAGGCTATTTCTGTGAAGGAGGTCTCAACCCCTCCATCTATGGACAAAAAATGTCCTCATTCTCCATCGGCCAGTGATAGGGGTAAGCCTCATAAGCATAAGGCTCATAAGACTTCCATGGAGCACAGGATTGTCTCCTCTGTTCCGACCACCTCGGCTCCGAGCTCTGCTTCAGTGGCCCGTACAGAGATTGACTTCCTCGTCCGTGCCACTGTCGGCACCGATGGTTATGGTTCCTACCATAACTCAGATTATGGTTCCTACCATGGTCTCGGCTCCGGCCGTATTGCCTGTCATTTCCCCGGCACCGACGTCCCCCATCTCTGTTCAGAGATAGGTACTGACAACCTCTTCGGAGCAGATTATGACTTCCACTCCGGCTGTTGCTTAGGCTCTGAGCCCACTCTCAGTGCCGATAATCGCTCTGCCTGTCAAAACTGGAATCCTCAGTGCCGACTTTTACTACACCATGGACCCAGTACTCCCCATCTTTGGATTTGTTTGCGTGACAAATCTTTAGCCCCTTTTTGGACCGACCTGACTCTCCCACAGAAGTGTCGGTAAGGTCCACCAGGAGCCTTATCCGAATTGGATGTGGTGCGCCTCTTTGATCAGCTGCTGACAGCCAGGGGGATTACAAATTTTCCTAGAACCCAACCTACTCCAGGTTTTGGGTCCATTGCCCCTGCGACTCCCTCGTATTCTCCTCCCTTGGACCCTTCAGTTCTTAGGGCCATAGCTCCGACGTCTGTGGGAGGACTCCTTTCCTCAATGCCGACAGTGACCTTGTCTGAGGCTCCAAGGCCAATTTGGTTGTCGGTATCTTCAGAACCAAACCTTCATCAATCTCATGCTTGGGGCGTGGAACCCTTGGTTCCAGGTATTTCTCCAGTTGTTTTGCCGTCTCCGTCTTCGGATCAGAGGGTGACTCCCACCCCAGTTTTGCTTGAGGCTCCGTCCCCAGGAGTGGGCCGTGTGGAGCGACTCTGGTTCCGAGATGGTCTTCCTCGGTTCTGGGCACCCATTCCTTTTCAGGTGGGCCTGCCTTCCAGGTGATGGAGAGGGTGCTTGCTTCAGGAAACAATCCTCCTACGTCAGACCCCCCCCCCCGCTCCTTCTGAGCTGCAGCTATCACAGGCCATCCCCCCAGGGCAATGAGAGTGCAAGCCTCTGGAAACCCCTGTACAGGGTAACCCCCTTTGAGTCTTCTTCGGATGCTCCCACTGAAGAACCCCCTCAGAAACTGATGTATAAGAGGAAACACATGGACTCTCTGGAGAAGTCCCTCACTGAAAGTACGGACTACGATGATGGGGAAGGGTCCCCATGATCACCCCCTGATGATGTCTCCTTTGGAGACATCCTGGAAATTTTGAGGCAGAGGGGTGACTGGAAGCCCTCCAACCCTTCCCCAGAGGAATCCATATGCCTGCAGGCCTTCCGCTCTCGGCCCTCTACTTCTTGGGTGCCCCCCCCCCCCCTGCAGATGAGTTAGTCAAGCTCATTATGCAGTGGGCTTGGAAGAGCCCTGATACCGTTGAAGCCATTCCCCGGAGATGAGACAAAATACTATCCCCTCCAGAGGATCATCCCCATTGGTCTAGATGCTTACCAGAAGACACTGTGGTAGTTGTGGCTGCCACGAAAAAGGACTTTGTGGAGGAAAGTCCTGTTGTCCACCCACCCAAGAGAGAGTCCAGGGTGGTGGACAGATTATTGAAGCGAGTTTTTGCTTCAGCGACCTTTGCTGTTAGGTCTCTGAACTTTTTGGCGCATTTTACGAGGCTCCAAAGAGATCTCATCAATGAACTCTCTGGAACCCTTGTGGGTCAAGTTCTGGATGGGGGCACGCAACAAAATTGCTTCCCAACTTGCCACCCTAGAGTTGATTTCCAACTCGTCCATGAGGTTGCTATCCCACACAACCGAAGGGGTGGCTAGAGCTGCGGGTGCAGATGTAGTTGAGATGCCTGGATGCGCATTTGCGACCTTGCAGACTCCAAGTCTTCCTTTTTAAATGTCCCCATCAAACCGTCAGCTTTGTTTGGTTCTAAAGTGAAGGACACATTAGCCAGGTGCGAGCAGGACGGAAAAACCTGGTCTGCCGTTGGCCTATGTTTTTCCAAGCCTCAGTGCTCCTTTTCCAGGAACCAGAGGAGTGGAACGATGTGACATATAAAATCTCAAGGCCCTTTCCTTAGTGCATGTAGTGAGGGCTCCCTCAGAGGCAGAGAGGGTTCCAATAATGGAAGATGCCCCTTTCAGGGCAGAGTGGGGTCCCCAAAATCAGGACTCCAGGGATTCTTTCTCCAGACGACTGTATCAGCGCTCCTGAAGCGTTGCCCGATTGCTTTCCTCTGGAAACAGTCTGGGCTCATTTCTCTCTGCACCAAGCTGCCTGGCACTCTATTACAAACGATCAGTGGGTGCAGAGAATAATTTCCAGAAGTTACTACATCCCTCTAATCTCTTATCCAAGACCCCCAAAATCCCTTCCCGATGTTCCACCCAGTCAAAGGGAAGAGGCAGCTTCAGAAGTAGCAAAGCTGTGTATGAAACGAGTCAGCCAACAAATCCCCCCAGACCAGTGCGGATTCGGGTTTTACTCAAGATTCTTTTTGGTGCCAAAAAAGGCCGGGGACTGAAGACCCATTCTGGATCTCAGCCAACTAAACAAGACAGTAGTTCAGACCAAATTCCGCATGGTCACGATACAATCCATCCTCCCATTTCTTCGGGAGGGTGTGTGGATGTGCTCGATAGACCTCCAGGATGCGTATTACCACATGCTGGGAGCCAGTCATTACCAATTCGGAGCCCTGCCGTTTGCTCTCTCGACGGCCCCCAGAGTGTTCACGAAATGCTTTGCAGTGGTGATGTCTCATCTGAGGCTTCAGGGATTCCAGGTGTTTCCGTATCTAGACAATTGGCTCTTCTCTGCCCCCACCAAGTGCCTACTGGACAGGGCCCTCCACTGTACTCTAGCACTAGCGGAGTTCCTAGGCATCACCATACACTGGAAAAAATCCAGCCTTCATCCCACCCAGCAGTTGGAATTTATAGGGGCAGTATTCAGCACTCAAACAAGCCAAGTCTCTCTTCCCCCTCGCAGACTTCAGAGATTAAGGTTACAAGTACAAGTGATACTCTGTCGAAGGAAGGTGTCTGAAAGGGAAGTTCTACAGGCTCTGGGGTCCATGGAGGCAGCCATCCCAATTGTTCCCCTAGCCAGATTGCACATGAGACTACTACAGTGGCTCCTTTTGTCCCAGTGGGTGTCCAGTCTTCATCCCCTGAGCTCACAGATCCTCATCACCAACTCCTGCAAACAAGATCTTTTCTGTTAGATGAGAACAGACGAAAATCTTTGGTGTCACCCCTTCCACACCCCCAACCCAATGCCACGGTGACCATGGACGCTTCCCTGATGGCGTGGGGGGGGGGCCACTTGCAGGAAAAGACCATCCAAGGCACCTTGTCCAGTCTAGAGGTCAACTTGCATATTATTGCCCTGGAGTTAAGAGCGGTGCTGTTAGCATTGCAGGCACTTCATCCACTCCTTCATTCGGGAACGATTGCAATCCAGTCAGATAATATGTCCATCGTCTGGTACATAAACAGGGAGGGACCAAATCCCACCCTCTATGTCACGAGGCCATGAGAATTTGGCATTGAGTGATAGCTTCCAACTGCTTACTAATCACAACGCATAACCCGGGGAGCTCTAACGTGATTGCGGACAGACTGAGCAGATACATCCTACATCCATACGAGTGGTCACTCAACCCGAAAGTGACGTCAGAAATCTTCAGCCTTTGTGGACAGCCTTGCTTCGATCTTTTCACTTCCCCATTAAACAAAAAATGCAGCAGCTACTTTGCCCTCTTTCCCCAGACGGGGAGTCTCCGAGAGACGCTTTGACTCACGATTGGCCTGTGGGTCTCCTCTATGCTTATCTTCCGATACCCCTATTTCTAAGGAAGGATATTCGGTTGAGATGCAAAGTGATCCTCCTTGCCCCTTTCTGGCCTCGTCAATGTGGTTTCCCTTCCTCTGACCTCACCTGTTACAACCTCCTTGGATCCTGGAAACTCGTCAGGACCTAATATCTCCTCACAAGGGCTGTCTTCCCCCTAATCTACCCATTTTCAAGCTGACAGCTTGGCTTCTCCACTTCTGTTAGTTGCCAGGCAGGAGACCCTTTCCTCATCTGTCAGAGATGTTATTCTGGCCTCACATAAACCATCCACCAGAAAACTTTACAGAGACAAATGGAAAAGATTTGCTGTCTGGTCACGTAATTGGTTGCTGAATCCTTTTTCAACCCCTATAGCTGCTATTCTTCACTATCTTTGAGTTTTTTGACAATGGGGCATCAGCAGCGTCCACCATTCGAGTCCATTTAGCAGCTATTTCCAATTTCCGTAATGGTTCAGATGGAGCCCCTCTTATTTCCACCCAACTTTGCAAGGCTTTTCTCAAGGGAATTTTCCATAGCAGACCTATCAGGCACCCTGTGGAGGTATGGAATCTCTCCCGGGTTTTCCAGTCTCTCACTCTACTCTCCTTTGAGCCGGCTGCGACATGTGATCTAAAATTCCAGTCATGGAAATCTGTTTTTGGTGGCTGTCACTTCAGCCAGATGGATATGTGAGTTACAAGCCTTATGCATCAAGAACCCGTACTTGATCTTCCCATAAGGACTGAGTATCATTTCGTACCAATCCATCTTTTCTCCCCAAGGTGGTTTCCGACTTCTCTATTAACCACTCCATTGAGCTCCCTGTATTTTTTCCAAATTATTCAAACAATACTGCCTGCATTCATTGGACGTTCATAGACTACATTTCTACCTGGACAGAACTAAGAACTTTTGCAAGTCGGGCCAACTTTTCATTTCATTTTCTGGTCCTAGAATGGGGTGTGCTGTATCTAAAGTTACCTTGTCAAAATGGCTGAGAGATTGCATCACCTTCTCATATTCTCTTACGAATGAATCCAAGCCAGCTCAAATCAAAGCTCACTCAACTAGGGCTATTGCAGCTTCTGTTGCCTTCCACTCCAGGGCTTCCATGGATGGCATCTGTGCAACAGCCATTTTGGTAAAACCCCATACCTTCATCAAGTATTACAAATTAGATCTGGTCTCCAGGGGAAGAGCGGCCTTCGGCTCAATGGTTCTCAGGAATGTTCTTCCATAAGGGCCACCCAGGTTCTCCAAGTAGCTTGGGATTCTGTCCCATCAGTGATGAATAGGAAAAAGATTAACAACAACAGATAAAGAAGTTATGTCTTACCATAACGTTCCATCTGAGTTGTTGATTTGTTGATCTTCCAGTCATCACATCCTTCCACCTTTCCCCCCACCAAAGGCTCCTTGCGGATCTTATGGGTTCTTGTGGTGTTTCAGAGTTTCTGCGCAGAGATGGCCTCTGTCTTTGTTTCTTCTATATGTTGCATGCAAACTTGATCTGGGGTAACTGGGAGAAGGGCATTGTGGGTAGCAGCTTAGCTCTACAGTTTTTGGTGTACGCGAGCTTGGTATTAGGCCGACTCTGTTCCGGGGGCTCTGAACCGAACCCATCAGTGATGACTGGAAGATCAACAACTCAGATGGAATGTTTTGGTAAGATATAACTTATTTTTTTGACTTTGTCAGATTGTTAGCCTAACAGTATTTTGTAAAAGGCATCAAAATTAACTTGGGTTTAAAAACAAAATTACCGTAGCTACTTTTATCACTTAACAAACAAAATAAATGATAAGTCAGTATCAGTTTAATAAGAACCAGAAAAATCATTTTCAAAAATGTCTGTATTAAAAGAAGATTTAACTTGGGCACAAACGTGTACGGTTCCTTTTCAGTTTGTACCCAGTTTGGTAAATATGTGAGTACAAGCTGCAAGCCATGCGATAACACTGATAAAATTTATACAGAAATGTCAAAACCTGTTTGTTTACATAATTGTCCTGCATCATGACGAAATAAATCCAAATGACAGGCAGCATCAATTAATGTGTTGGAAAAATGCTTCCTTGCTTCTGTTCATAATTGCTGGGTCATTCTACTGAAGAATGTCTCTGCCAAAAATTCTTCTGCTTAGTTGGATTCTGCTGGTGGTGGTCAAAATTTCATGTATTGACAGTCATATTTCCTGTTGTATCTTCTTCATCTGCTGGTGTATTACTAAGGTTACCACTCTAGTATGGTATTGCTAATTGCCTAATTTTTGTCCCCTGACTTCAGAGACTCTGATACATTTGTTTTGCACCTCAAAAAATACAGAAGTCAGTCATGAAGTATTTCTCAGCCTACAGCTTGCGAGTCCACAGTAGCTTTAGGCAGGCTTTCGGACCACATGGTGTCTTGCTGCCAGGACGCCTGGTGTGTTTGTACCAACACTGTGTATGACACAAGGGTCAGACATACTCCAGGGCTGTACCATTGTCAGATTTAAGTACGGGAGAACCAAACTGTCTAGGTGCAGGGGAAGTCGGATGCAAAATCTGTTACTAGTGTTGATGCATCTCTCCCTGTAGTGCATACTAATGTAGTGCATGCAAACCCAAGACGGAAGACTCACCACATTGCAGTGCAACTGTTTCTGAATGTGTTTTCACCTGAGCCGGTGGCTGTGGCAAGTTTAGTTAATGAACCTGCTATTTAAGGGGTGCAAACCTGGGTTATAAATAAAGCCAGTGGCCCCATACCATTCAACTACTCAAGGATCTTGATTTTGAAAGGGCTCGAGAATCTGAGGTTTCAGAAGTGTCAGAATGTGATCAGCCTGTTTCTTCTGAGGACGAAGAGGTAGTTGGTATACTAGATAAAGTATTTACTTCAGAGATGCAAGGTAGACTGTTTGATTCTCACCATTGAAGGGGAAATTGGCTAGGCTTAAAATGGCCTATAAGGGCAGCTAGCAAAGTACTTGTCTATGAATCTTCAGAAACCCAAACGGATGTTTCCTTTTTACCATATGCTGGCTAGATTTAGGGATGTATTTGAATGGGAGCAATCTTCTGCTGCCCCCAAGATCAGTAAAGGAATATTAGCTTTTGGAGGATGAAGCCCTGGATATGGAGATGGTCCCTACATTAGTCCCAGCATTGGAAGATGCTTTTAAAAAAGCTTGAAGTTCTCAGCTGAAGGAGATTCCTCCTAAAAACAAGTGTATAAGAAATTCGGGGTTCCCCGTCATGCTTGTCCTCCAGACTCCCCTATCTGCAAACCCTGCTTCAGTGTTCCCAGTGTCCTTCTCAAAGAAAGACCATCTTCATCAGTCCCAGTCCCTCGCGATAAACTAGGCAAGTGGCTAGAATCTCAGGAAGAGAGAATGGCATAGTCCAGCGTGGTAACTTTTAAGGTGTTTAACTACCAGTGTGGAAGTTTGTTTTGAGTTATATATGTAGTTTAGATGAGTTTGCTGCATTGTTAATTGCGGAGCAGAAAGACTATGTATGAGAGATTGTTTTCTATGTTTCTCAAGTGTCTAAACATGGGTTGAGTGCCTTGGGAGGGAGCTGATATCGTTTTTAGAAATGCATCAATGTAAGTTGTGGTTAAGGAGATATGGTTGGTTGCACAAACAAAACGTTTCTGATGAATTAAAAAAAATGAGATTATGAATGCTGTGCTTGATGCGGATGTGTGTTTGATGCAGCAGTAGCTAATCAGATTCTTAAACACCTGGATGACAGAGGTAAACTGATGCATGGGGTGTCTAAAATATTTCATATTCTCAAGTTTTCCTCAAATAAGCAGTATAATTTTTGGTGACCCAAAAAACAGAAGTCTCAGCAGAACAAAAACAAAGCCACGAGAAAAAAAATCCCTGAATGAGAACTCCAAGCTTAACAAGACTGGTTCATTTTCCAAAAAAGGTAACCTTCTCCCAATTTGACTATGCTGAGGCTCAGTACCCATCATTCAAGCTCCACTCTGGGTTCCCCATCATAAAAGCTAGCAGTAAAGGCAGGCTAGCCATCAATGGTTTCCAACAAATGAGTGCTCAACATTGTTGGCAGTGGTTACAGGTGGCAGTGGAAGGAACATCTGCTTCCATTTGGCGGGGTGGGGTGTGTGTGTGCGTTCCCTTTCATCCGGTGGAGCAGACTTTATTTCTTCCTAAACTTCGGCACATGCTGAATGTAGAGGTCATAGAGCTGGTCCTGCCTTTAGAAAGAATGAAAGGCTTCTACTCTACAATTTTCCTGGTCCCCAAAAAAAGAGCGGTCATGGAGACCTGTGTTGGACCCATCCTTTCTGAATAGTTTTGTCAAGGTCCCCAAATTCAAGATGCTCACCCTGCAGACAGTGCTTACTATTTTTGCCAGACCACTGCTTGATGGTGACCCTGGACTTAAAGGATACATATTCTGTTCTCCTTGATTATCACTTCAGGAGGTATCTAAGATTTGTTGTCAGGTTTAGACATTAGTTTTCTGTATTACCCTTTGGGTCATCCATTGCACTTCAAGTTTTTATGAAATGCCTTGCTGCAGTAATAGCCCAGTACCGGTTTCCTTACTTGAACGACTTGCTGGTCTTTGCAGAGTCTGCATTCAGGTATTTGGAATCTGTAGATAAGGTCTCAACTATGCTCTGACAGCTAGGGTTCAAGTTGAACGTTCAGAAGTTATACCTGACACCCTCACAAATGCTCGTCTTCCTGGGGTGCTTTATCAACACAGACAAAAGAATGGGTTTTCTTTCTGATGACCATGTCCTGTCATACCAAATTATTTTTCTGGAATTCACCATTAGGAACATTGCCTTGACAAGAGAATTCCTAAAAATTCTAGGAGTGATAGTATTCATCATTCTCGTGATACCACTGGCCCATCCTAACCTGAGGAAAATTCAGAGTTATGTATGAAATTGTTGGACCCAGCACCTACGTTCCCTTGAATCCCAGTTGCAGGTGCTGTCCTTCATCAGACAAGCGTTAGTGGTGGAGAGCACAGGTGAGTATCAATACATCAGTACAGGCCTTCTGATTTCCCTCCTGTTCTGATACAGTGTCTCCAGATAGATTAGTCTGACTTTGCTTGTGGAGCTATGTCAATGGGAGTGCAAGTACAGGCCACTTTGAGTCTTAAGGATCCATGGAAGAGCTTTAGTATCGAGGGAATATTGGCAGTGATGCACACCTTGAAAGTCCTTTACCACTCATGGACTTAGTTCTCCACCTATGGCTATGGATAGTGATATGGTACCTCATCAAACAAGAGGGTATAATGTTGTATCCTCTATTCTGGTTGGCAATGATGGTGAGAAATGGCTTTACAGTATTCTGACTCTTCAAGCATATCATACATCCCATCAGAGCAAAACATTGTAGCAGACAGATTAAGCAGATCCTGGGCAGACCTGCATGAGTGGCAACTCAAGGCATTGTGGGGAGGGGGGGTATCTTAAATAGATCTGTTTGCCTCCTTTCAAAATGGCTGGAGAAATCCTGTTCAAGGCATCCTTGAAACCATGCTTGGAGGGACTGGTGTATTCTCATTCCCTTGGATTGGAATATTCCTGTATACCTTTTCTACTCTCTCCACTGATTCACAAGGTACTTCTGACTATTCGTAGAGAAATGCAGAGAACCCCTATTGGCGCAAACAGTTTTTAGATGTTCATCGTGTTTCACTGTTGCAGTCATTACACTTGGGTTATTCTGCTGGCAGGCTACCCGCAGTCGGCCTGAATTCCAAAGTCCTGGTCCGGCGTTGGTTGTTGTCGCCTCTTCCCTGACGTCAGTGCGCCAGGGATATAAAAGATGCAGCCGATGCCATTTTCTTCAGACTTTATTGCCGCGCGGTGCCCGAAGCAAAAGCAGTTCGCAAGTGCCGGTCGGCCGACTCCTGAGGTTTTCGAAATCGAATTTCAGATCCGAAGTCTTCATTAAAGCTAAGTACCCCGTTGGGGAAACTTTTTTCTTGCTCCAGACCGATGTCAGAAAAAGTTAACAATTGTATTTCTTGTGGGAAGCAAATACCTCATAAGGAGTTTCACTCTTACTGTATTCCTTGCCTAGGCCCTGACCACGACGTTGCTTGTCGGTTTTGTGCTAGATTTAACCAACGCACTATTAAGCGTTGGTACGACTTTGCCTTTCATTACTTTGGCTGCAGATTCAATTCTACAATGCCGGTGGAACAGCCGACTACCGGAATTTATAAAAAACGCAAGGATAGAGACAAGGACAGGCATCCAAGGTCCAAAACCGACAATGAGGCTTCCTCTAAGCTAGTTGTCTGTTCTCAGTAAGGCGCTTTTGCAGCCCCCTGACGCCCCGCTACCTCAGAGCCACAGGCCGCTTCAGACTCCCACGTGGAGCCGACTGGGCCTCTGGAAACTCAAGGTATTGGATACTCGGAAACTATTCCCTCAGATGGGTCCAGAGCCGCTGTGCAGGCATCGGCTTCTGAGGGTGTTTTCAGACCTACACACTTGTATGTAAAGCCATCTTCAGCTTCGAAGCCAAAGACTAAAGCAGCTCTAAAGACAAAGAAACAAGTACAGCATTCTCCAGGACAGACTTCCATGCTAAAAAACAGATGCTGAAAATGGCCGAAGACTATTACTTTGATCAGGGGTTCCCATCCCCCTCCTGATAAGAGGCTAGGCAAGATACAGAATATGAATCTTCAGATCAGGTTTCCATTTCCTCTGATTCCTCCTCTGATCAGGAATACTCTCCTCCTCCCTATGAGGATTCTGATGCTGAAGAATCTATTCCTTCAGCTTCTCCTCCTGAGGATTACCCTTTTGGGGAAACCCTGCATACTATGAGGGAGCACTTTTCATTGGGAGAGCCAGGATTATTCAGAATCTAAGATAAGGCTCAGATTTTTTTTTACTTCCTCAGCACAGACCCCTTGCTATTCCCCCTGTTCTGGACATTGTAGATGATGTTTTTTCAGAGTTTGGCCTGTCTCCAGACTCTACACCCCCTGCACACGTTAAGCCAGACAGGTACTACAGGGTTCCAAATTCACATAAATTTCTGTATAAAAACCCTGCTGCTGACCCAGAAACTATTTCTCAGGATCCCAAAGGGGTCAAGGCTTCCACTGCAAAAAACCTTGTTCCCTCTGATAGGGATTCTAGAGCACTGGACAGTATCAGCAATACTTAATGTCACTGTTAAAACAGAACATGTTGACAAATTCTGAATGTGCTGAAAACAAGGAAATGCAAGATTTATTGCATGCAGCTGAACAAGTGGAAAAACATACTTTGCAATGTGGTTTTGATTCTCTGGAGGCCTCTTGTAGGGCCGCTGTAACGGGTTCTGTGATTAGGAGGCATGCTTGGTTAAAGGAACAGAGTCTGCCTGATCATGTTAAAGCAAAATTATTAGATGCTCTATTACAGCATGATACTTTGTTTGGTGTTAAGGCAGAAGAGGTGTTGAAGAAAATGGAGGATAAAGCTAAATCTATGCAGACAGTTAAGGATTTCGTACAGGTACAGCCACCCAGATTTAGCAGGAACTGGCCTTCAAAAAATTGGTCCTTTCCAGTGTCAGGCCACAAAGAGGCAGATACAGGCACCCTAGAGGCAGATCCCAGCCCAAAGCCTCATACAGGCCTAAACAATGAGGTGCTTCTACCTCCAAAAGCGGAGAAGACAAATCTCAACCTTATAGGAAACAGTCCCAATGACTTTCCTCTACCAGTACCAAGCACTTATCTTTTGGACGCTCCCTTAGGGGGAAAACTAGCACTTTTTTCAAAAAAACTGGCACATGATCACCCAGGACAAATGGGTCTTTAATATAGTGTCTCAGGGTTACAGGTTCCACTTTCACACCCTGCCAAAAGCAAAAGGCATGCCAGACCTGCCACACAATCAGTGAGCAGAGGCACAAAAGCAAGTTTCATCCCTCATGGACATGAGGGCCATTCAGCGAGTACCATTACAGGAGTAGGGACTAGGATTTTACTCACGACTTTTCTTGGTACCCAGAAAGGACAAAGCCTGGAGAACAGTACTGGACTTATCTATTCTAAAGACTTCTGGACGTTCCAAAATTCAAAATGTTGACTCTGCAGCAGCTTCTGCTCATGCTGGACAAGAAGGCTTGGCTTGTAACCTTGGACCTAAAAGAGGCATACCTGTATGTCCCAATCAGACAGTCTTGCAGAAGATACCTCAGATTCATAGCTGGCTCAATGCACTACCAATTCTCTGCAGTGCCCTTTGGCTTATCTACTGCACCCAGGGTCTTCACAAAATGCCTGGCACCAGTAATTGCTTTTTGCAGACAAAGGAATTCAAATATATCCCTACTTGGAAGACTGCCTTATTCAAGCAGAGAACAAGGACATTCTACTAAAGCTTCTGGCGTTTGTAAAAAGATTGCTAATTTGCCCAGGGTACACAGTAAACTAAAAGAAATCAAAACTAGTACCCTCTCAAGAGATAATATTCCTGGGTGCAAGCTTAAATACAACTGCCCAGACGGCTTATCTCACGCCAGACAAACAAAGGCAACTGACTTCTTACTTCAAAATGTTGATAACAAAAACCCAGTTATCTGCAAGAAAAATTCTGCAGACTTTGGGCTACATGGCATCCTGCATTCTGTTAATTCCATATGCAAGACTGCATATGAGGAAACTACAATGGTATCTAAAAAGTGTTTGGACTCAACATTGCCACAGCCTGGAAAAACTAATTACCCTCATTCCCTGCCTGCAACAGGAGTTTCGATGGTGGGCACAGACCTGTCACCACAACAAGGGACAGCCTTTCACTTTACCCACTGCCAGGCAGACAATAACAGATGCATCAGATTATGCCTGGGGGGCCCACATCGCAGGAAGATGTATTCAGGGCACATGGCCCACAAGCCAAATGCATCTTCATATCAATCTAAAAAAATGCTGGCTGTCCAGAATGCCCTGACAGCTTTCAAGGATCTGCTTCATCCAGGACAACTGCTAATAAAGACGGAGAATACTACAGTCATGTGGTACATAAGCAAGGGGGCACACATTCCTACCCCCTCTGCAGACAAGCCATGATTTGGTGGAACACAGCATTGACTTATCAAGTACACTTACAAGCACAATTCCTGCCAGGAAAGACAAATACTCTGGAAACTAGATCCTCAAATCTTCAGCATGATAACAAGGCAATGGGGATGCCCAGACATAGATCTATTTGCCTCCCTTCACAACTGCCAACTACAGAGATTTTGTACAAGGACTTATCACAAGCTAGCATGGAAAGTGGATGCTCTATCATTCAGCTGGAAAAACCTTACAGTATATGCCTTTCCTCCACTACCTCTCCACCCCCAAGGTACTCCTAAAGGTCAGACAAGAGAAGCCAAAAATGATCCTGATTGCCCGAGACTGGCCATGCCAGCACTGGTACCCAATCCTAAAGAGCTCGTCTCAAAGCCCAGCGTGGACATTACCTCAAATTCCTCATTTACTGACCCAACAAAACAATCAAATACTGCACAGCCAACTCAGAACCCTAAATCTGGCTGCATGGCAGATAATGTAACCATTCAGAAAATACCTCTCTCCAAATCAGTTATGGACGTTATTCTGGAGGCCAGGAGGCCCAGCACCAGAAAATCATATGCAGTAAAGTGGAAGAGATTCTGTGCTAGGAACCAGGCACAAGGAATTCACATGCTTGTACCAAATATTCCTCAGATTTTACAATACCTAACTGAGATGCTGGACAAAGGCCTATCCTTTTCATCGATTAAGATCCATGCCTCTGCCATTTCAGCTCATTACAATATGGACCCACCTATTTTTTCACATCCACTACTAAGGCAGTACATCAGAGGGGCCAAAAACATAAGACCCCCAAGAAGAGCACCAATACCTGCATGGGATCTCAATTTTGTCTTGGAAAAACTCACGCTGCCTCCTTTTGAGCCAGCCAATACAGCTGAGATAAAATTCTTATGGAAAACAGCTCTGCTCTTAGCAGTTACTTCAGCAAGAAGAGTCTCAGAGTTGCAGGCTCTAATGGCAGTTGAACCTTACATAATTTTCCATCCAGACAGGGTTTCTCTGAGGACATACCCAACATTTATGCCTAAGGTAGTGTCCAGTGTGGCTCTTAGTCAAACAATTCACTTGCCTACCTTTTATCCAAACCCACAGAAAAAGGGCGAGAGACTACTACATTCTTTGGACATACACAGACAGTTACGCTTCTACTTGGACAAAACTAAAGCTTTCAGAAAGTCTGAGCAACTCTTAGTTGGCATATGCTGCAGGATCTCAAGGAAATGCCATCTCAAAGCAGACTATTTCCAAATGGATAGCCCACTGCATTCGTTTCTGCTATTCTCAACATGGCAAATCAGTGCCTAAGGGAATCAGGCCACACTCAACCAGAGCAGCAGCTACTTCAGCAGCCTTCCTCAGAGGAGTACCAACCAAGGACATTTTGGAGGCTGCAACTTGGACTTCAGTGCACACTTTTACAAAGCACCACCACTTACCTCTTTACTCTAAATCCAGAGCAGGATTCGCCACTGCAGTTCTGCAGGGCCTCATAGCCTCTCCTAATTCTGTTTAGGCCCAGTCACCCAACCTCCGCTTTGGGATTCAACCCAAGTGTAATGACTGCAACAGTGAAACACAATGAACATAGTACAGTTGTGTACCTACCATAAATGTAGATGTTCGAGTGTATTCACTGTTGCAGTCCAGGTTACCCACCCACCATCCCCCTTTCTTTGCTGGGACTTATCTGTACTTCTCTATTCTATACAACCTATGTGGTGTATTTGCTTGTAGATGAAGATTTTTTTATTTTAGTGCATGCTCTTTTATTGGCATAATTTCTAGCCTACCCTTCGGGGGGCACCTGACATCTGGGGCAAGAAAAACTGAAGAAAATGGCGTCGGCTACATCTTTTATACCCCTGGCGCACTGACATCAGGGAAGAGGCAACAGCAACTGACGCTGGACCAGGGCTTTGGAATTCAGGCCGACTGCGGGTAGCCTGCCAGCAGGATAACCCAAGTGTAATGACTGCATCAGTGAATACACTCGAACATCTACATTTATGGTAGGTACACAACTGTACTTTCTGTCTTGTGGTAGTGGCCAAGGGCAATTACCACAGACTACTTGGCACTCTGCATTTGATCACACAGTTTCAGGGTCAGCTAGTGCACTCCAGTTTGGAGCAACTACAACTGACAGTTTGGATGATACAGTCTTAACTCCATTTAGGTGCTTGTTTCATGAAGATGTGCAGCAGGTGTTTGAGGCTAGAAAACCTGCTACTAGAACATTTTTTATTTACAAATGAATGAGGTTTTCCAAGTGGTGCCTATGCGGGACCAGAGGGTCCCTTGAAGTTGACATCCCTGTGGTCGTGAAATATGTGTGAGCTACTTCACAATGGCTTCTTATGTGTCGATTAAGGTGCATTAGCTGTCATTTTTTTGTCTGCCAGTGGATCCTGTCTGTCTTCTGTTTTGGTAAAATGGTTCATGAAAGGCGTATTGCATATGTGACCCCTTCACAAGCAAGTTCTTCCTTTGTGGGATTTAAACTGTGTTCTGGTAGAATTGACCTTGCCACTTTTCAAACCTGTCACTCAGGCTGAGCTGAAGCTGCTAACTTGGAAAAACTGTTTTGTTTATTGCTCAGACATTTGCAAGGTGAGTCTCTGAGCTGCAAGCTGTTATGGTGGGACAGCATTACCGGATTTTCTACAGGGATGGGATTGTGTTGCACACTAACCCCTCTTTCATGCTCAAAGTGGTCTAAAAATTCACTCTGTCTCTGTGAACCTTCCTGTTCTCAGAACCCAAGTATAAGGAAGAAAGAATACATCATACCTTGGATGTGCACCAGCCATCCAGTTACTACCTTGACAAAACCAGAGATGGTCTGCACCTGTTGCCTCTGGGATTCAGGTTACTGGCTAAGGCTCTTGCCACCCCTATAGTGCCTTTTTTAGGCAAAGTTAATAGAACAAAACCACCACCGTAACAGGTACAAGCATGCAAAATCTGAAGGTAATGCTACTCCATGCTAGAAGTCTAAACCTCAAAATGCACTCTCTCGAGGCACTCCTAAAAATGGAGAACATCGATATCTGTGCAATAACTGAGACCTGGTTCAAGGCTCCAGAGAGCACCCCTGCAATACCAGGCTACAACTCTTACCACACTTTTCGGCCACCAAAGCAGGACAGAAACACTAAAGGTGGAGGAGTGTCAATATTCACCAAGGATATTCACACCATCAGGCTAGTTGCCCAACACAATGCGTCTGAAATTCTCCAGGTGCAACTAACACTAGGTAAGACTGCAGTCCAAATTGTAGCTTGCTACAGATCCCCCATCATACCCCAAGATTCTCACTACACCTTTCTAAACATACTGGAAAATATTAAGATAGAACCAAACACCCTAATACTGGGTGATTTTAACTACCCTGCCATTAACTGGGAAAGCTACTCGTGTACCCAACACCTTTGCCCAACAGTTCTTGGAATTCATAAATTCCAACGCCCTGGATCAACTAATCCATAGTCCCACCAGGGGCTCCAATATCCTAGACCTGGTCCACATCTATGGTCAGCCCCTCGTTAGTCGCGTCTGACCATAAGCTAATCACCCTTAACGTCCACATCCCACCCCCCAGTAAGGAAACCTCCATAAAAAACTTCTCCAAAGCCAACTTCATGCTACTCGGGTCAGAAGTGACAAACTTCATGACACCCATGCAGATGGGAGCTGTAAGTTCAACTGCTGAATCCTACACTAAGGCACTGTACGAGCACATCCACTCATGAATAAATCGTGCCATCCCAAATAGAACCAAGATGCTCTCATCCAAAAAAAAGAAGCCAATCTGGTGGTCCCCTGCCATAAACAAACTTTACAACAAAAGGAAGAAACTGTTGCAGAAAAGAGGAAATTCCCAAGATGCAAAAAACTTCCTTACCAGCCTCAGTAAGAAACTGAGATCCCTCATAAAATCCTCCAAAGCTAGTTACGAAAATAAAATTGCCAAAGATTCCAAAGACAACAACAAGGCATTCTATAACTATGTCAAGAATCTAAATAGCAATGCTCAGATCTGCTCTGAGCTAAAACAGAATGGCATTAAATATACTGATCCCAAGGATATTGCCAGTATCCTGGCAGATCGATTCAGTGCCAACTTCACCCCCTTCTCACCCCCTAAATGGCCCATCTCAATACCGGAAGATTGCCAAATTCCGGTAATAACGGCCACACAGGTAAAAAAACGCACTCTCCAAAGCTAAGAATACAGCATCCATGGGATCAGATGACATCCCGGGCTGTGTACTACATGAACTGCAATATGAACTGGCACCTCACCTAAGTGTCATGTTTAATCATAGCCTCACCTCAGGTTTCGTGCCCACCGAGTGGCGCACAGCTACAGTTATCCCACTCCACAGTGGGGGGTCCACCTTGGATCCCGGAAACTACCGTCCCATCAGTCTGACAAGCCTTATCTGCAAGGCCATGGAGCGTATTATCATGGAACTTATAAACAAAGACATTGGCAACCTTCAAACACTGGACCCCACCCAGTTTGGGTTCGTGAGGGGCCGATCTTGTCTCCTGAACTTGATTGACTTCTTCGAATCAAGTCTCTAGAGTCATGGACAAGGGTAAGGTGGTCCACACAGCCTATCTAGACCTTGCCAAGGCCTTTGACACCATCCCCCACTCTGGAATCATAGATAAACTTACTAAGCTGGGCATTAATCCCTACGTCACCCAGTGGGTTGCTAACTGGCTTACTGATAGAACCCACACTGTAAAAGTAGCTGACTCCAAATCAAGCTCCAGACAAGTGACAAGTGGAGTACCTCAGGGTTCAGTCCTGGGACCGCTCTTGTTTGGCATCTACTTCTCTGAAGTACAGGCCAACACTAAGGGACTCTGGATAACAAAGTTTGCAGATGACTGCAAACTGGGAGCCATTATTGAATCCCCAAATGATGTGGATACTCTACAAAAGGGCCTTACAGAAACAAATGCTTGGTGCCAGAGCCATGGGCTCAAGCTCAATGCCAAGAAATGTATAGTTATCCCCTTTGGGGAAAAACATGTATCCGTGAATTACCATATAGGTGGCAGTACACTAAACACCGAAAGTTTGATAAGAGACTTAGGGACACAGGTGGACAGTGGTCTCAACTTCGATAACCACATTGCCACAACAGTCAGGAAATCCTTCTATGTGGCACACCTCATCACTAAGGGCTTTTCATCCAGAAAAAAGGAGGTCATTGTCCCACTGTACTCATCCCTCATTAGACCCATTATAGAATACAATGCCCCGTTTGGTATGTACCTCTCAAGACATCTGCAACAACTGGAAAGGCCACAGAAATACCTCACTAAAAGAATCACAGGCCTAAAGCAGATGCCCTACACTGACCACCTTAAAAACTCCAGCTATACTCTGTCGCATATCGTTTACTCAGAGGCGATCTTTGGTTAACATACAAGGCCATGTCAAACCCAAAGCTGTTGGACATGCTACACTTGAAATCCCAATCCCTCAGAGCCACACGCTCCAGGGATCTAAACCTTGTCATCACAATAAACAAAACATGCTGGAGGGATAGGTTCCTGACCCAGAGACTCCCCAGACTCTGGAATAGATTGCCCATACATGTCAAGCAGAGTAGTTCTTTGTTCCTCTTCAAAAGGAACCTTGACGATTGGATGGGAGAAAGGAAATTCACCCCGGGGATCATGTCAGTCGCCCTGCTAGACAGGGGTCCAAGGAAGTAAATAATGTGGGAAGAATTAGCCAGGGAATTGTTATGGCTAGGCTTGTATAGGCCCTAGGGCGGATAGCCTAGTACCAACCTATGAACCCTTAAGGAAGGCTAAAATGCTTTGTTTCCTACACAGGGGCAAAAAAGGTCAACATGTTTCTAAAACATACATTGCACATTGTTTTCTACTGTTGTGTTTTTACACCCACCATGGCAAGGTAAAGGCACAGTCCAACAGGGCTTTTTCCTATTCAGTGGCGTATTGGAAAGGAGTGGACTCTAAATATTTTAGAGACGGCGACTTGGTCCTCTGTCCATACCTTTAAGATGCACTACAAGCTGAACATCTCTTTCTAGATCCAAAGCAGGCTTTACTGGGATCGCTCTTTAGGGCCTCCTGGACCCTTATCCCTTCCTCCTCCCAGGTTAGGTAAGCTTTGGCAGTCTACCTGAATACCATTAAGGCAGTGTGTATGTTGAACATAGCACATTTGTAAGTCCTACATACTTGTAACAGTAGAACAACCCTGCCTTACTGGCAGTACCTATCTACCATCCCCTTTTTTAGATGTACATAGTTTGCTATTTGGATTATGATGGAGCTTCTGTGTGGCCTTTGTTGTGTGAGAGTATGTAGTTTTTGGTATTGGAATAGGTGGTGTTCACAAAGCTTCTTTCCATCTTTCCTAGAAAACTGAAGAGGTCCTGTCTGTCGGTTTGTAAATTAGTCCTTGTACTGACAGGTGATTGGTCTATCACACCCACAGACGGGCAGTTGGAGGAACTCTGAGCTTTATTAGATTGCCAGAGGAGGGTACTAGGACACTGCTACCTGAATATCAGTAAGGTAGTGTGTTCTACGAACATCTACTGTTGTAGGCAAGTAGAACTTGCAGAACTATACTTTGTACTGTGTGTGTACGAGTTAGACATCGCAGCTGTTAAACTTTATTTTTGTTGCCTGGGTAACACCTACATAGTGTTGGATTACTGTGCAGTTTTCACTCTAAATGGTGATTATTCTTGTTACTGAACTGCTAGCTTGTTTATACATAAACATTTTTTTTACTCAAAGATTTAGTATCAGTATTATGGCCTTTCTATGTTCACAGTTTACCTGTTGCACTTGGAAATCTACCAAATCTCAAATCCTTGACATTGGATGGAAACCCTCTTAGGACTATTCGTCGAGATCTACTGAATGTGCGTGTTGCTTTTAATTCTGACAGCTTTTTTTCTATTTTACTTTTGCTGGCAACTTGAAACTTGTTTCATTAAATCTGAAACATTTTGTCTTTCAGAAAGGAACTCAAGAACTTCTTAAATTTCTGAGAAGCAGAATGCAAGGTGCAGTATTTCATGTAACAGCTTTTGTAATGATTGATAAAAGTGCTGTATTATTTTGTTTGTACATTTGTTACTAGCTGTAACAAATATTTGGAAACTATTATGTCCGGTATTTTGATTATAATGGGAAGAAAGTAGTGTGCTCCAATCAGATAAGTCTCAAACTGTAATTAGATCTTATTACTGTCTGGTCATCTGGGTTGTGTTGAGGTTCTCCAAATTTTTTTTCTCTGCTGATACAGTAATGTGCATCTTTTGTAGCTAAATACTATTGGCAACCATATAGCTCATAAAACTAATTGTAGCAGAATTATATTATCACTCCGAAAAACTAGTCTAACTAGTAAAGGGAATAGTCTTAATTTGCTGAGAGAATGTTTCTCAAGTCATTGTGCCAGTGTTGAGATAGTCTTCTTGAGATTACAATGTGTAGTTTTATTGCTTTTATTTATTTTACTTCTTGCAGCGGAAAGTTCTTCTAGGTCAGGACCACTTTCATTGGAGGCTTGGGAAGAAAATCTCCAGAGCAACAGTGGTGTCAGCATGCAGTAATGATATAGATTTTTTTCATCCATAGTCTCATTTTTCCCCTGTAGATATTCCTGTCTATCCAATAAGCCCATCCAACTTCTGTCTGAAGGCTGAGCTTATGGGTTATATACTTAACTTGAGGTGTGGGCTGGGCGTTGGGAGTCCTCCTGTCATCTATGGAGTCTGGGGATTTTTTCCTGGCCTGTGTCCCTCCTCTGCATGCCTGTGACTGGCTGAGTATAGAGAAACTATGGCATTTTCCACCTGTCTGCCCTAAGGGGCATGTACTGACTCTCTTTTCTACCTTTCCAGCCTGAAGTCCAGCTTCCCTGAGCACTGTCCTGTACCAGCACTCGGCTGGAGAGAGACATCAGCACGATCCCTTCCCCCACGGTAGGAATAACTTCTGCCTAGCCACTCTTTCAGATGCCAGAGTCACTAGTCAGGCTTGGGGTCCCATGGTCTTTGTCGGGGTTTTATCTCTCTGTCACTGGAGCAGCCTATAATCACTATATTTCATATGCGCACTGAACTGTTATGTTTACATGTAATCTTCAAATATTACGTTTTGCTGTATTTTTGTAATTTCCAAAAAGATGGTGGTGTTCTCAGTACTGTGTTGACTGCATGTATTACTGAAAACTGCTGTACTCACAGTACTCTTACCGTAAATTGTACATAGGCTTACTACTGCTTATAGCAAGCATATACTGTGTTAGTGACTGTAGTTTATTAATTTATATTTTATTTATTTTATACATTTATATGTACTTTATCATTGTTTGTCTGTTACTAATTTTATGTGCTATTGGGGAGTTTTTCTCTCCCCGGACTTTGCTGAAAAAGGGCTTTTGCTCAGTCGGACACTTCTGGTCAACAAATGTCAAATAAATAAATTTAGCTCTACAGCATGTTCAGATATTTTTCATAGTTTTCAGTAATTCACTTAACATATTAGGCAGTCAGAAAAAATGTCTGTTTAAAAGACCTTCATTAAATTCTCACATAAACATTGACATAAGTATATGCGTTAAAAGGAAAGGAAATCGGCAATGGTTGTGATGCATTACACATGTTTTTGACAGTTTTTATTCACGTAAACATTAAATTGCTCAGGTCCTGCCTTTCCTTAAAAATTACTCCTTCCTGGAATAATATTCTGCATATATTGCCACAAGTTAATTTTTATATAATTTGCTTCCCTTTTGTTAAGATCCCATGTACACAAATGGAAGGGCAAACTTTTTTGGGGAAAAATATTTGAAGACTGAGAATATCATGACATAGTATAATGAAGTTCAATGTACATTTGAAATGTCAGTTCACAAAAAGGTGGATAAGTGTAGTACATTGATGGGGTGTTGAGGTGATGATCTGGTCATTGGATTAACTATATTTCACATGTGCACTAAACTGTAATGTTTACATGTAATCTTCAGATGTTAAGTTTTGCTGTATTTTTGTAATTTCCAAAAATATGGTGGTGTTCTGACTAAGTACTATGTTGACTGACTGCATGTATTACTGAAAGCTGCTCTACAGTTGATGAGTAATAATTTGGACAAATTCTGGGTATGAATTTCACATAATTGGTATATCAAAAGCAAAAAGTACTTTTATTAGTACTGTGTGTGTTCAAGAGTACCAGAATAGGGCTTTAGGTTGCACAGGAAGGTTACTGGCCAGAAGGATTTTGAAAAAGTGCGAGGTTTATTCATAACTTCACAGCACTCATTTTTGTCTTAATGTGCATTCTACTGGTAATTTCTTATGCATTTAACTATTTTGTTGTATACGGCCTCAAGTTGGTGAAATAACTATAGCAATTTACTTTAGACAGTGTATCAAATATATTGGAATAAAAGTGGTTACCAGTCAGTGTCTGGAGTATGTGGGTAGGGCATTCTGCACAAACTGCCTAGTAGACCTTTTACCTTTCATAGAGGTGGCATGAATGTTCAAAAGAAAGATGACTGACTGATAACCACCTAGGTCCTTATTGTTTCAATGAAGACACCCTTGCCTGAATGCATGTTAATTTGTATTTGTGGGCTTCTAAGCTTTTTGTTGCTGTGGTTCACATAAACTGAATATTTTTTAGTTCTGTATTCAAGGGTGCATGCTCTGATCCCTACTGTACTGTGATCTCAGTCAAAACAGTCAAAATGCTTTGTTGATCATGTGGCCATGACGATGTGGGTTTGGAAGATGTCGTTCGAGTAACTGACAGAGAGCCCGTGTTTATATACTAGTTGAAGAGCACTGTTTCTTCTATTGACAGGGCCACTTTAGGTAAACTGTATTGTGCATGTGCACTGCTTTCTGGTTTGGTGTGTATTAAGATGGGTTCCCTATTAGAAGACCGAAGACGCATTATTTCAAATGTGTCCTGGTCGAACTCAAAAGCCTGAAACGGAAAAAATATCGAAGTGGCTTTTAAGCGAATTCTAAGTTTTCGTCACTGTAGTGTGGTCTCGGAGTTGGTATATTTAAGTAGGGGGGGTGGGGGGTGCAGCCCCCCCCCCCCACTTAATGTAATGTTTAAAGTATGTTTTGTTTTTTGTTTTTTTTTGTTTGGAACAGCGATTTTTTTTTTTTTTTCCTAGGAAAAAAATTGCTGTTCTGATAGTTTGAAATTGTAAGCTTTCGCTTACATAGGGTCGATTAATCACCGTTTGCTTTTTTAAGCATTTGGTGATCTAATACAGACCCTTTTTATGTGCCATAACTGGATATGCTTGGAAGAGGGGATGATGGATCTCAGGTAGTTTGTGGCTTACAAAGGGAGTGGTTCAGTGTATCAGAACTCAAGTGTATCTGTAGCACAAGGTATAAGTGCTCTGACAGAAATCTTCGGAAAATGCAAAGTTCAGTCAAGTATATGGGCATTCCTGAGATCAGCTCCTCTCAAGTCTTAACATAGACTGCTCTTTTTGCCATGTAGCTTTTCTGAAGCTTTGCAATTAGACAGCAGTTCCTTTTGGGAGTAAAAACCTTCCACTTTAATTTTTGACCAAAAGAACATTTTATGTGAAGTAACTTGTTTAAAGCTAGAAAAAAGTATGTTTATGGAACATCATGCGACTGTCACTTTTTTGTGAAATGTAACTTTTTTACTATTCTGGAAAAAAACTATTGAAACTGAGTTTTTCTTTTCTTTTTGTAGCTAATGTTAAATTATTTTTTGGGGCTGGTGTGTTTAAATTGTTTTCCATTGTGTTTGCGGAAAAATCTGCTAATACTTAACTTAGACCTACTACAACTGTCAGTCATATCCAGGCTTCAAGCTTCATTTTCGGCTTCGCCGTGGAGCAAATCTGGTTACAAGGGGCTATCCAAGTAATGAAGTTAAGAGGGACATGGAACAGGCCGTCTCATTTAGGCACATACAAGTTGAACCTTATTTTTCTTCACCAGAAAGTAATATTGAACATAAACCTGGTTGCAGCAATACCCTTTCTGTTCCGTTAACTTATAGTAGTGATATCAAGGCTTTGAAAGTTATTATACGACATTGGCCAGTGTTGCAAATGATGAACAAATTAGAGAGATTGTTGGTCTTCACCCCTGGGTCTACTACAAGAATTAGAAATCTCTAAAAAGGTTATTATGTTACGTGACTAATAGGCAAGGAGATGATTATGCGAACTTGGCCAATGGGACATTTAAATCCTCCTCTTGTAATTTTTTTGAGCACATAGATGATAGTGGAAGTTTTATACATCCTGACATGGGTGGGATATATAGTTTTCCAGCCAGAGCTGACTGCAGTAGCAAACAGTTTATCTTGCCTATTGTGTAGAATGCAGTTAAGTTTATGTGGGCAAAACGAATAAAAGATTGTGTGAAAACATACTGTGAGCAGGGGTCCTGCACATACTTTTAAGTCTTTAGTTATTGAGAATGTCCCTGAGAATAAACAGATGGGTGATTTGGTCAACACTGAAAGTTTGAGTGTTGCCCACTTAAAGCCTGCACTAAAACCACGTAGATTGAGAAGGTCATTTTTGCTGTTTATCTTTGCTTTTAATTGCTCTTAATAGTTTTAATTAGGGTATTGAATGGTAACTTAGAAACGAGAAAAACTTTTTATGTGATGGGTTGATCTACAAATTGTCGTAATGTATTGGGTTCTACAAGTATTTTAATCTGTTGTTTTATGGTCTGATGAAGTGAGTTATCTCGCGAAAGCACTTACCTTCCAAATAAAACTTGTTTTATGCATTTTATTTTGTTTGAAGTGTTCGTTTAGACTGGTTTATAGCTCAGCTGTGTTTCCGATGTGGTTATATTCCATTAGGTTCATGGTTTCTTTTCCACCCTATTAATTCTCAAGAGATACTTTCTCATTTTTCACCATGGAATGACTTATTGATTCCTTGGTTGTTCATCTTGCCACAGAAAGAAGAAAATTTCCAAATTGCTTTTTCCCCCCTTTAGCAGGCTACATATTTGCTTCAGCTGCTGATGGGTGACTGCTGTGGTCATTTTTGTTTCCTCAAACTATTCATGTTTTTCATTGGCTCCCTGTAATTTGTATGGAGTTGCATGTATTGGTAGCATATCTAAAAATGGCTGCAAATTCTTTTTTTAGACCTGTTGCTCTTACCACTTTTGGAACTGTATAGATGTCATGCTTCCACATTGCTGTTTGTGCCTGTAAATTCTAGTATTTTATGGCTTTGTCTCTGTATGTAAGATGCAGTAATCACTGGGCGTAGCAATTTTAATGATCAAGGCTACTTTGTCTTTTTCCTGGACAACTGTTTTTCCCATATCTGTTTTTTTTTTTTTTTTAACTGTTGGTAATGGGTGATCCCATGTGATATAAACCTCATCATTCTCTATAATCCATTGTGGGTCATGTTTCCTGTGTTTCTCAACTACTTTAATGTTGTAGTTTTAGCACAATCCCAGTATGTCTTGCCACATTATGCCTTTCAGTGTACAGTACCTCTGCCATGAGTGTATCACACCCAGTAACTAAATGTGTGACGTTTTACAGTTTTTTTTCCATTTCAGGGGCTGATGGATGAAGGGAATGAGAGAGAAAGATTGGATGATGTGGGGATAGTAAATCAGGAAGTACAATGGGTTAGCAAGGAGGAAGTAATGACAGCTATGAAAAGGATGAAGAATGGAAAGGCTGTTGGTCCAGATGACATACCTGTAGAAGCATGGAGGTGTTTAGGAGAGAAGGCAGTGGTGTTTTTAACCAGATTGTTTAATGAAATCCTGGAAAGTGAGAGGATGCCTGAGGAGTGGAAAAGTGTTTTGGTACCGATTTCTAAAGAATAAGGGTGATGTGCAGAGCTGTAGTAACTACAGAGGGATAAAAATGATCAGTCAGAGCATGAAGTTATGGGAAAGAGCAGTGGAAGCTAGGTTAAGAAGCGAGTTGATAATTAGTGAGCAGCAGTATGGTATCATGCGTTGTTTGCTCTGAGGGTGGTGTTGGCGAAGTATAGAGAAGGTCAGAAGAAGATGCATTGTGTCTTTGTGGAGTTGGAGAAAGCATGTAATAGGGTGCCTAGAGAGGAGTTGTGGTATTGTATGATGTCGGGAGTGCCAGAGAAGTGTGCAAGAGTGGTAACAGGATATGTATGAAGGTAGTGTGACACTGGTGAAGTCTGCAGTAGGGGTGATGGATGTATTCAAGGTGGAGGTGGAATTACATCAAGGATTAGCTCTGAGCCCTTTCTTATTTGCAGTGGTGATGGATAGGTTGACAGATGATATCAGACAGGGGTCCCCGTGGACTATGATGTTTGCAGATGACATTGTGATCTGTACTGAGTAGGGAACAGGTTGAGGAGACACTGAAGAGGTGGAGATATGCTCTAGAGAGGAGAGGAATTAAGGTCAGCAGGACTAAGAATATATGTTCTTAATAAATTATCAATTTCAACAATTGGCTAAGTTTCTGGTGTCATTCAAAGGGGGATCCAGTGTCTGTCCGCCTGGGATGACATGCTCGACAAGCCACGCTGTTTCGCTAGAGATGGCTTGCACCTGTCACCCTTAGGCTTTTGAATACTGGCCAAGACTCTTGCCACGCCCATAGTGCCTTTTTTTTTTAGGGCTCAAGAAAATCAAAACCCAAATGGCACAAGCAAACAAAAAAAAAGGGGGGGGTACTGCTATATGCAAGAAGAAAAACCCCTCAAAATGCACACATTCAAGGCACTTCTCAGTATGGAGAAAATTGATATATGTGCAGTAACAGAAACTTGGTTTAAGACTCCAGAGAGCACCCCAGCACTACCAGGCTATAGCTCGTACCATACATTTCGGCCACAGAACCCGGACCGAAATACAAAAGGCGGGGGCGTATCCATATTCATCAAGGATACCCACACCTCCAGGTTACTGGCACAGCACAATGCTTCAGAGATCATCCACGTGCAACTAACAGGCAAAACTGCAATTCAAATTGTAGCTTGCTACAGATCACCCACCATGTCCCAGGACCCCCATTCTGCATTTTTGAAAACACTGGGAAATATAAAGGTCCTATCAAACACCCTAATATTGGGTGATTTCAATTACCCAAGCATTAATTGGGTGAACTACTCAAGTACTAACTCCCTTGCCCAACATTTCCTAGAATTTCTAAACTCAAACGCCCTGGATCCAACTGGTCAACACTCCCACCAGAGGTGACATGTTTGACCTGGTCATCACCAACATGGGCGACCGGAGCTCCACACAGGAGGTCAATCCCTCACTAGTTAGATCTGACGATAAACATCACTTTGGATATCCACATTCTGCCCCCAATCCCGGACAAGGAAACCACTGTGAAAAACTTTTCAAAAGCAAACTTCACGTTACTTAAGACAGAGGTGGAAAGTTTCAAAGCCCCCCATGCTAAAGGATAACATTGTCCAAGCTGCAAAATCCTTTACTAATGCATTCTACGGGCACCTACAAGAGTGCATGGATTATGCTATCCCAAGCAAAACCAAGACTCACTCCTCCAAGAAAAGGAAACTAGTCTGGTGGACTCCTGCCATAAACAAGCTATACAATAAAAGGAGGAAAGTAGTACAGAAAAGAGTAAAATCCCAAGAAGGGAAGACATCCCTGATCAGTATCAGCAAGAAACTATGATCCCTCATAAAATCATCCAAGGCGAGTTTCGAAAGAAAAATTGCCAATGACTCCAAAGATAACCACAAGGCATTCTTTAGCTATGTCCAGAATCTAAGTGGCAATGCTCAGATCTGCTCGGTGTTGGTGCAGAATGGTACAAAATACACTGAACTGACCGATATTGCCAACATCCTGGCAGACAGGTTCAGCGCAAACTTCACCCCCGTTTCACCCCCAAAAGGTCCCATAACCATACCAGAAGAATGTAGAGCTCCTGAAGTCAGACTCAGGTTAAAACCGCCCTCTCCAAAGCCAAAAACACAGCATCAGTGGGACCAGACAGAGTCCCAGGCTGTGTCCTACACGAGCTCAAAGACGAACTCACCCCTCACCTAAACACACTGTTCAAACTCAGTCTCTCCACAGGTTATGTACCCATAGAGTGGTGCACAGCAACGGTTATTCCGCTCCACAAAGGTGGAGTCACAACAGACCCTGGGAGCTATCGCCCTATAAGCCTGACTAGCTTGGTCTGCAAGCCTATGGAGCGCATCATCATGGAACTCATTAACAGAGACATTGGGAACCTCCAAACACTGGACCCTACCCAGTTCGGCTTTAAGGGCAGATCAAGCCTCCTAAACCTGGTGGACTTTGAGACAGTTACCAAGGCTATAGACGAGGGAAAGGTGGTACACACAGCCTACCTAGACCTCGCAAAGGCCTTTGACACCATTCCCCATTCCGTTATAATAGACAAGCTCACTAGCCTGAGCATAAACCCCTATGTCATAAGATGGGTTGCCAACTGGCTCACGGACAGAACCCACATGGTTAGAGTTGCGGGAGCTAGGTCTGACTCTAAACTGGTTACAAGTGGCATTCCCCAGGGCTCAGTCCTAGGACCCCTCCTGATGTTTGTATTTCTCTGTTGCAGTCATTACAATTGGGTTATCCTGCCAGCAGGTTACCCGCAGTCGGCCTGAATTCCAAAGTCCTGGTCCGGCGTTGGTTGCTGTCACGTCCTCCCTGACGTCAGTGTGCCAGGGTTATAAAAGATGCAGCCGACTCCATTTTCTTCAGTGTTTCTTGTCGCGCGGTGCCCGAAGCAAAAGCAGTTCGCAAGTGCCGGTCGGCCGACTCTTGAGATTTTCAAGTTCGAATTTCAGATCCGAAGTCTTCATCAAAGCTAAGTACCCCGTTGGGGAAACTTTTTTCTTGCTCCAGACCGATGTCAGAAAAAGTTAATAATTGTATTTCTTGTGGGAAGCAAATACCTCATAAGGATTTTCATTCTTACTGTATTCCTTGCCTAGGCCCTGACCACAACGTTGCTAGTTGTTGGTTTTGTGCTAGATTTAACCAACGCACTATTAAGCATTGGTACGATTTTGCATTTCATTATTTTGGCAGAAGATTTAATTATATAATGCCATCGGAACAGCCAACTACCGGAATCTATAAAAAGCGCAAAGACAAAGAAATGGACAGGCATCCGAGGTCCAAAACCGACAAGGCTTCAACTAAGCCAGTCGCCGGTTCTCAGTGAGATGCTTTCGCAGCCCCTGATGCCCGCTACCTCAGAGCCACAGGCCGCTTCCGACTCCCACGTGGAGCCGACTAGGCCGGTGGAAACTCAAGATATTGGATCTTCGGAAATTCTTCCCTCAGATGGGTCCGGAGCCGCTGAGCAGGCATTGGCTTCTGAGGGTGTTTTCAGGCCTATACAGTAGTATGTGAAAACAACTTCAGCTTCAAAGGCAAAGAGTAAAAATCCTCTAAAGACAAAGAAACAAGTACACCATTCCCCTGGGCAGGCCTCCATGCCTGAAAAACAGATGCTTAAAATGGCTGAAGACCTAATTACATTGATCAGGGGTTCACATCCCCCTCCTAAGAGGCCTAGGCAAGACACAGAATATGAATCTTCAGATCAGTTTTTCATTTCCTCTGATTCCTCTTCTGAACAGGAATACTCTCTTCCTCCCAGTGAGGATTCTGATGCTGAAGAATCTATCCCTTGCCTCCCCTCCTGAGGATTATTCTTTTGGGGAGACACTGCGTACTATGAGGGAGAACTTCCACTCGGAGAGCCAAGATTACTCAGAATCTAAGAGAAGGCTCAGAGATTTTCTTTTACTACCTCAACACAGGCCCCTTGCTATTCCTCATGTTTTAGACATTGTAGATGTATTTTCAGAGTCCGATGTAACTCCTGACTCTCTACCACCAGCTCCTGTTAAGCCAAACAGATACTACAGGGTTCCAGATTCAAATAAATTTCTTTAAAATCCCTGCTGCTGACCCAAAAACTATCTCTCAGGGTCCCAAAGGGGGTCAAGGCTTCCACTACAAAAAACCCTATCCCCTCTGATAGGGATTCAAGGGCCCTGGACAGATGGGGGGAAAAAGATTTACACTTCTCCTACCTTGGCTGTAAGGGCTTTAAATTGTCAGTTTCATATGCTTAAATATCAGCAATATCTTATGTCAGTGCTTAAACAGAAAATGATGATAAATTCTGAATGTGCGGAAAACAAAGAAATGCAGGATTTATTGCATGCAGCTGAACAAGTGGGAAAGCATACTTTTCAATGTGGTTTTGATTCTCTGGAGGCCTCCTGCAGGGCCGCTGTTATGGGTTCTGTCATTAGGAGGCATGCTTGGTTAAAGGAACAGAATCTGCCTGATCATGTTAAAGCAAAATTATTAGATGCTCCATTACAGCATGATACCTTGTTTGGTGTTAAAGCAGAAGAGGTTTTGAAGAAAATGGAGGACAAAGCTAAATCTATGCAAACAGTCAAGGATTTCTTACAGGTACAACCACCCAGATTAAGCAGGAACTGGCTTGCAAAGAATTGGTCCTTTCCAGTGTCAGACAGGCTACAAAGAGGCAGATACAGATGGCCCCGAGGCAGATCCCAGCCTCAGGGCTCATACAGGTCTAAACAATGGGGTGCTATTACCTCCACAAATGCAGAAGATAAATCACAGCCATACAGGAAACAAGCAGTCTCAGTGACTTTCCCCTACCAGCGCCAAGCATTTATCTTTTGGCAGCCCCTTTAGGGGGGATATTAGCACTTTTTTTCACAAAATTGGCACATGATCACCCAGGACAAATGGATCCTGAATATAGTTTCTCAAGGCTACAGGTTCCATTTTCACACCCTGCTAAGGGCAAACGGAATGCCAGACCTGCCACACAATCAATGGGCAGAGGCTCAAAAACAAGTTTCAGCCCTCATGGACATGAGGGCCATTCATTGTGTGCCACAGCAAGAGCAGGGACAAGGATTTTACTCAAGACTCTTCTTGGTGCCCAGAAAGGACAATGCGTGGAGAGCAATACTGGACCTGTCTATTCTAAACACATTTATGGATATTCCGAAATTCAAAATGTTGACTGTAGCAGCTTCTGCCCATGCTGGGCAAGAAGGCATGGCTTGTGACTTTAGACCTAAAAGAGGCATACCTGCATGTCTCAATCAGACATTCATGCAGAAGATACCTCATATTTATAGCTGGCTTAATGCACTACAAATTATCTGCACTGCCCTTTGGCTTATCTACTGCGCCCAGGGTCTTCACAAAATGCCTGGCACCAGTAATTGCATTTTGCAGACAGAGGAATACAAATTTATCCTTACTTGGATGATTGCCTTATTCAAGCAGAGAACAAAGACATTTCTACTACAGCATCTGACGTTTGTAAAAAGATTACTAACATGCCTAGGGTACACAGTAAACGAAAAGAAATCAAAACTAGTACCCTCACAAGAGATAATATTCCTGGGTGCAAGCTTAAATACAACTGCCCAGATGGCTTATCTCACGCCAGACAAACAAAGACAACTGACTACTTATTTCAAAATGATGGCAACAAAGACCCAGTTATCTGCAAGAAAAATTCTGCAGACTTTGGGCTTTATGGCATCCTGCATACTGCTAATTCCATATGCAAGACTGCATATGAGGAAACTACAATGGCATCTAAAAAATGTTTAGACTCCACATTGCCACAGCCTGTAAACAATAATTACCCTTATTCCCTGCCTGCAACAGGAGATGTTCATCGTGTTACCCTGCTGCAGTCATCACACTTGGGTTATCCTGTCGTCAGGTGGTCCCGCAGTCGGTTGGAATTCCAAAGTCTTGGTCCGGCGTCCATTGCTGTCGCTTCTTCCCTGTCTTCAGTACACCAGGGGTATATATAATGCAACCAACGCCATTTTCTCCTGTCTTTCTTGCCGCGCGGTGCCCGAAGCAGAAGCAGTTTGCAAGTGCCGGTCGGCCGCCTCCTGAGATTTTCGAATTCGAATTTCAGACCGAAGTCTTCTATAAAGCTAAGTACCCCATTGGGGAAACTTTTCTTGCCTCAGACCGATGTCAGAAAAAGTTAACAATTGTATTTCTTGTGGGAAGCAAATACCTCATAAGGATTTTCATTCTTATTGCATACCTTGCCTAGGCCCAGACCACGACGTCACTAGTTGTCGTTTGTGTTAGGTTTAATTAGTGTACTATTAAAAGACACTTTGATTTCGCACGACACTATGGTAGGAAATTTAACTACACCATGCCGTCGGAGCAATCTACTACCGGCATGCACAAAAAATGCAAGGATAAAGACAGCCCATGCCTAAGCCAGATTCCGAGGCCTCGGCTGGTCCGGTCTCCGGTCCTCAGTGAGGCTCCAACGCAGCCCCTGACTACCGCAGATCTGGAACCAGAGACAAGTTTCGGAAATTTTGGCAGAATGTACCAGGCCGACGTAGCCATTTAATTCAGGCCCTACCGATGACATTGCAGCAAAAGACGTCGGTGCTGCAGAAACACCATCGGTTTCTGGAGGCGTTTTCAGACTTGACACTCACCATTAAAACGTTTTCTAAAACAAAGACTCCTATTAAATCAAAAAGGACTGCACTTCAGTCTCCTGTTCAAGGCCCCATGCCTAAGAAACAGATGCTCAAAATAGCTGAAGATTTGATCGCTTTAATCAGGGGTTCCCAGCCCCCTCCTGACAAAAGGCCTAGTCAAGAGGAAGAGTATGCATCCTCTGAACAACTGTCCATTTCTTCAGACTCCTCTGAGGACCAAGATTGCTCCTTCTCCCCTTATGAAGATTCTGATGCTGAGGATTCCATTCCCTCAGCTTCTCCTCCTGAAGACTACTCCTTTGGGGAAACTTTACACACTATGAGGGAACATTTTCACTGGGAAGGTCAGGACTACACTGACTCGAAGAAAAGGCTCAGAGAGTTTCTTTTACTCCCCCAACACAGACCACTTGCCATCCTACCAGTTTTGGACATTGTGGATGATGTTTACTTAGAATCCAGTTTAAACCCAGACTCTCTACCTCCTGCTCCGGCTAAGCCTGACAGATACTATAGAGTGCCCGATTCCCACAAATTTCTTTACAAAAGCCCTGTAGCTGATCCGGAGACCATCTCACAGGGTCCCAAGGGGGCTAAGGCTTCTATGGCTAAAAATCCTGTACCTTCTGAGAGGGATTCCAGAGCACTAGACTGGTGGGGAAAAAGGTTTACACCTCAGCCACACTAGCTATGAGGGCACTAAATTGCCAATTTCACATGCTTAAGTATCAGCAATTCCTAATCTCTCAGTTAAAGCAAAGAATAACCACTCTCCCTCAACCATCTGAATTGAAAGAAATACAGGATCTGTTGCATGCCACTGAACAGGTGGGCAAACATACCTTAATGTGGGTTTGATTCTTCGGAGGCCTCCTGCAGAGCAGCTGTCACTGGGTTTGTTATACGTAGGCATGCTTGGTTAAAGGAGCAAACTCTGCCTGATCATGTTAAAGCAAAACTTCTAGATGCTCCCTTACAGCAGGATGTTCTTTTTGGAGTTAAAGCAGAAGAAGTCTTAAAGAAAATGGAGGATAAGGCAAAATCTATGCAGACAGTCAAAGATTTCCTACAGGTACAACCCCCTCGCTTCAGCAGAAACTGGCCAACAAAAAAGTGGTCCTTTCCAGCTACTGACAGACCATAGAGGGGTAAATACAGACGTCCAAGGGGCAGAGGACAACCACAAGCCCAGTACAAACCTCGCCAGTGGGGCACTACAACACAGAAGGGAGGAGAAGACAGGTCCCAATCAACCAGAAGGCAAAGTCAATGACTTGCACCTCATCTGGCCAAGCAACACTCTCTTAGCAGCCCCCTTGGGTGGAAAACTCGCACTTTTTCCAGACAACTGGCACATTGTCACAAAGGACAAATGGGTCCTAGACATAATTTTACGAGGATACAGATTCCATTTTCACACCTTGCGAATGAAAAGAGTGCCAAACCTGCCACAAAATCAATGGGCAGAGGCACAAAAACAAATTACAGCTCTCATGGACATGAGCCTTTCAGCTGGTACCTACTTGAGAGCAAGGCCAAGGATTTTACTCAAGACTCTTTCTAGTGACCAGAAAGGACAATGCCTGGAGACCAATTCTGGACCTTTCTATTCTAAACACTTACAAGTACCCAGATTCACGATGCTAACACTACAGCAGCTTCTTCCCATGTTGGGCAAGGAAGCATGGCTAGTAACGTTGGACCTCAAGGAGGCATACCTGCATGTCCCTATCAGACAAAGTTGCAGAAGATACCTCCGTTTCATTGCAGGTTCAACCCATTACCAATTCTCTGCACTGCCCTTTGGCTTATCTACTGCACCCAGAGTCTTCACAAAATGCCTGGCACCAATAATTGCATACTGCAGACAAAAAGGAATTCAAATATACCCATACCTGGACGACTGCCTCATCCAAGCAGAAAGCAAGGACATTCTCTTACATCATCTGGCTTTTGTAATCTACTAAATTGCCTGGGGTACACAGTAAACGAAAAGAAGTCAAAACTAGTACCCTCACAAAACATGACATTCCTGGGTGCCAGCTTGGACACAACGGCCCAGAAGGCTTTTCTTACGCCAGACAAACAACTACAACTGACTCAATATTTCAAAACAATGGCAACAAAGACCCAATTATCTGCAAGAAAAATTCTGCAGGCTTTGGGCTTCATGGCATCTTGCATACTAATAATACCATTTGCAAAGCTGCATATGAGGAAATTACAGTGGTACCTAAAAAGCGTATGGTCTCAACACAGCCACAGCTCGGACACAATATCTCTCATTCCCTGCCTTCAACAGGAATTCCTATGGTGGTCACAGGCATGTCACCTCAACAAGGGTCAGCCTTTCACCTTGCCACCAGCCAGGCAAACTATCATAACAGGTGCATCAGATTACGCCCGGGGGGCACACATGGCAGGACAGTGCGTTCAAGGCGTATGGACTGCAGATCAAAGAAATCTGCACATCAATCAAAAAGAGATGCTAGCTGTACAGAAAGCTCTGACAGCCTTCAAGGATCTATTACATCTAGGACAACTTACAATAAAGACAGACAACACCACAGTAATGTGGTACATAAACAAACAAGGGGGTACTCATTCCTACCCTCTATGCAGGCAAGCAATGATCTTATGGAACTCAGCTCTGGCTTACCAAGTTCAGTTACAAGCTCAATTCCTGCCAGGACAGAAGAACACATTGGCAGACAACCTCAGCAGAAACATCAAGGATCCCCACAAGTGGAAACTAGATCCACAAGTATTTGCAATGATAACTCAAAAAGGGGCCTTCCAGACATAGACCTGTTTGCCAGTCCTCAAAACTATCAACTAACAAAATTTTATACAAGGACACTTCACTATCAAGCTTGGAAAGTGGATGCACTCTTTCATTTGGAAAGACCTGACAGTATATGCCTTCCCTCCATTGCCTCTCCTCACAAAGGTACTTCTGAAAGTCAAAAAGGAAAGACCATGACTGATTCTCATTGCTCCAGACTGGCCACACCAGCACTGGTACCCGCTATTGAGGAATATGACCTACGGCCCGCCATGGATATTACCACAAATTCCCCATTTGCTCACACAACAAAATAATCATATTCTTCACAGCCAGCTCAAAACCTTAAATCTGGCTGCATGGCAAATCAACTAAGCATCCAGCCAGCTCCTCTTTCCCAAGCAGTTCTGGATGTTATTCTGGAAGCTAGGAGGCCAAGCACCAGGAAGGCTTATTCGGACAAATGGAAAAGGTTTTGTGCCTGGAACCAAACTAAAGGCCAAGACACAATTCAGCCTCACATGCCTCGCATTCTACAGTATTTAACTGAGATGTTGCACAAAGGACTTTCTTTCTCTTCCATTAAAATCCACGCTTCAGCTATTTCAGCCCACTACAACATGGATCCACCTTTATTTTCGCATCCACTTCTAAGGCAGTTCCTCAGAGGAGCAAAAAACATTAGACCACCCAGGAGAGCTCCTACACCAACATGGGACCTGAATTTTTTTCTGGAAAAACTAACGCTACCTCCCTTTGAACCAGCTTTCTCTGCAGATCTTCAGTTCATATCATGGAAGACTGCCCTGCTGCTAGCAATAACTTCAGCTAGAAGAGTCTCAGAGCTACAGGCACTAACGGCAGTGGAACCTTTCCTCATTTTTCATCAAGACAGAGTTTCTCTACGAAGTAATCCTTCCTTTATGCCTAAGGTGGTTTCCAGTGTGGCTTTAAATCAAACCATACACTTACCCACCTTCTTCCCAAATCCACAGAACAAAGGTGAGAGACTCCTGCATTCCTTGGACATTCACAGGCAACTTCGTTACTACTTGGACAAAACTAAGACTTTCAGAAACTCTGACCAGCTCTTTGTATCCTATGCTACAGCTTCTCAAGGGAAGGTTATATCCAAGCAAACCATTTCCAAATGGATAGGTCATTGCATACGTTTCTGCTATACCCATTATGGAAAACCAGTTCCTGCTACCATTAGGTCCCACTCTACCAGGGCAACAGCTACTTCTACAGCCTTTCTCAGGGGGTTTCCAACCAAGGAGATTTTAGAAGCTGCAACTTGGTGTTCAGTACACACCTTTACCAAACACCATCACTTACTTCTTTACTTTAAGACTAGGGTGGGCTTCACCACTGCAGTTCTGCAGGGCCTTATAGCCTCCTCTAACCCTCTATAATATCTCCTCCCATCCTTAGCTTTGGGATTCTACCCAAGTGTGATGACTGCAGCAGGGTAACACGATGAACTTGGTACAGTTTTGTACCTACCATAAATGTAGATGTTCAAGTGTTCACCCTGCTGCAGTCCAGGTTACCCTCCCTCCATCCCCTCTGATCTACTGGCTAAATCTCTTCAATAACTTACTGATGTATTTGCTTATAGCTGAAGGGATTTTGTGTTTTTTGCAAAGTTTACTCAATTTGGTACTAATTACTGACCACCTTTTTGGGGGCACCTGACATCTCGGGCAAGAAAAACTGGAGAAAATGGCGTCGGTTGCATTATATATACCCTGGCGCACTGATGTCAGGGAAGAAGTGACAGCAACCGACGCCAGACCAAGACTTTGGAATTCCGGCCGACTGCGGGACCGCCTGACGACAGGATAACCCAAGTGTGATGACTGCAGCAGGGTGAACACTCGAACATCTACATTTATGGTAGGTATAAAACTGTACTTTTCGATGGTGGGCAGAGGCCTGTCACCACAACAAGGGACAGCCTTTCATTTTACCCACAGCCAGGCAGACTTTAACAACAGATGCATCAGATTATGCCTGGGGGGGCCCATATGGCAGGAAGATGTATTCAGGGCACATGGTCCGCAAGCCAAATGCATCTACATAGCAATCAAAAAGAGATGTTAGCTGTTCAAAATGCCCTGACAGCCTTCAAGGATCTACTTCATCCAGGACAACTATTGATAGACGGACAATACTGTAGTCATGTGGTACATAAACAAGCAGGGATGCACACATTCCTACCCCCTCTGCAGACTAGCCATGACTTTGTGGGACACAGCATTGACTTACCAAGTACATCTGCAAGCACAATACCTGCCAGGAAGGATATATTCTCTGGCAGACTAAGCAGAAACCTAATGGATCCCCACAAGTGGAAATTGGATCCACAAGTCTTCAGCATGATAACAAGGAAATGGGGATGCCCGGACATATACCTCTTTGCCTCGCCTCACAACTGCCAACTACAGAAATTCTGCATAAGGACTTATCACAAGCTAGCATGGAAAGTGGACGCTCTTTCTTTCAGCTGGAAAAACTTAACAGTGTATCCCTTTCTCCCAGTGCCTCTCTCCCCAAGGTACTCCTAAAGGTCAGACAAGAGAAGACAAAAATGATACTGATTGCCCCAGACTGGCCCAGCCAGCACTGGTACCCAATCCTAATGAGCTTGTCTCAATGCCCAGCCTGGACCTTGCCTCAAATTCCTCACTTATTGACTCAACAATCATCAGATCCTGCACAGCTAACTAAGGACCTTAAACCTGGCAGCATGGCAGATAATGTAACCATTCAAAACATGCCTCTGTCTAAAGCAGTGATGGATGTTATTTTGGAATCCAGGAGGCCTAGCACCAGAAAATCTTATGCAGAAAAATGGAAGCGATTCTGTGCTTGGAACCAGGCACAAGGAATTGACACAAGTGTACCAAATATTCCTCAGATTTTACAATACTTAACTGAGATGCTGGACAAAGGCCTATCCTTTTCCTCAGTTAAGATTCATGCTTCTGCCATTTTAGCTCACTACAATACAGAACCCACCTCTATTCTCTCATCCATTACTAAGGCAGTACCTCAGAGGGGCCAAAAACATAAGACCCCCAAGGAGAGCACCAATACCTGCATGGGACCTAAATTATGTCTTGGAAAAACTCACATTGCCTCCTTTTGAACCAGCCTCTACAACTGATATAAAATTCTTATCTTGGAAAACAGCTGTGCTCCTAGCAATAACCTCTGCAAGACGAGTCTGAGTTACAGGCACTCATAGCTGTGGAACCCTTTATCATTTTCCATCAGGACAGGGTTTCTCTGAGGACAAACCAGACATTTATGCCTAAGGTAGTGTCCAGTGTGGCCCTGAATCAAACAATTCATTTGCCTATCTTTTACCCAAACCCACAGAATAGGGGGTGAGAGACTGCTGCATTCTTTGGACATTCATAGGCAGCTACGTTTCTACTTGGACAGAACCAAAGCTTTCAGAAAAACTGAACAACGTCTAGTGGCAGACTGTTTCAAAATGGATAGGCCACTGCATTCGTTTCTGCTATTCACAGCATGGCAAATCAGTGCCTAAAGGCATTAGGCCACATTCAACCAGAGCAGCAGCCACTTTAGCACCCTTCCTCAGAGGGGTACCAACCAAAGACATCTTAGAGGCTGCAACTTGGAGTTCAGTGCACACTTTTACAAAGCACTATCACTTACCTCTCTACTCTAAATCTAGAACAGGCTTTGCCACTGCAGTTCTGCAGGGCCTCATAGCCTCTCCTAATCCTATTTAGCCCCAGCCGCCCAACCATAGCTTTGGGACTCAACCCAATTGTAATTACTGCAACAGTGAAACATGACGAACATAGTACAGTTGTGTACCTACCTTAAATGTAGATGTTCAAGTGTATTCAGTGCTGCAGTCCAGGTTACCCAACCACCATCCCCCTTTCCTTTGCTGGGTCTAATCTGTATTTTTCTATTCTGTACAACCTATGCGGTGTATTTGCTTGTAGAATGAAGGTAGAGTTTTACTTTACTGTATGCATGTTTATTGGCATAAATTAGCCTACCCTTTTGGGGGCACCTGACATCTGGGGCAAGAAAAACTGAAGAAAATGGCGTCTGCTGCATCGTTTATACCTCTGGTGCACTGACGTCAGGGAGGAGGTGACCGCAACCGACGCCGGACCAGGACTTTGGAATTGAGGCCGACTGTGGGTAACCTGCCGGCAGGATAACCCGATTGTAATGACTGCAACAGTGAATACACTCTAACATTTACATTTATGGTAGGTACACAACTGTACTTTTGGCATATACTTCTCAGAGGTGCAGGCAAGCACAGGAGGACTATGGCTGACCAAGTTCGCAGACGACTGCAAGCTAGGGGCTGTAATTGACTCTCCAGCTGACACAGACATCCTCCAAAAGGGTCTCACTGAGACGGACACCTGGTGTCAAAATCATGGCCTCAGGCTAAATGCCAAAAATTGCATAGTCATCCCCTTTGGAAAAAACAAAGTACCCGCAAACTACCACATAGGTGGTAGTCCCCTAAATACGAAGAAGTAATAAGGGATCTGGGGACCAAAGTAGATAGTAAACTCTCCTTTGATAATCACATTGCCAAAGTGGTTAGAAAAATCCTTCTTCGTGGCACACCTTATCACAAAAGGGTTCGCATTCAGATCAAAAGAGGTCATTGTGCTCCTCTACTCATCGCTCATCAGACCTGTCATAGAGTACAACGCCCCATTTGGGATGCATCTTACAAGACACCTGCAACAGCTGGAAAGACCACAGAAGTACCTCACAAAGAGGATCACTGGCCTCAAACAGATGCCCTATGCAGCTTGACTGAAGAAACTCCAGCTGTACTCTGTTGCATACCACCTACTCAGGGGTGATCTCTGCCTGACATACAAGGCCATGTCCAACGCAGAGCTGATCGACATACTCCATCTAAAGAAAAGCTTATCCCCTCGAGCCACATGCTCTAGGGATCTAACCCTCACCACAACAATAAATAGGATGTGCTGGAGGGATATATTCCTGTCACAGAGACTTCCCATGCTTTGGAACAAGATTCCAGTCTACATTAGGCAGAGTTCCTCGCTAACACTCTTCAAGAGAAACCTTGACGAGTGGATGGGAAACAAAGTTTACCCTGGGGATCACTTCAGTGGCTCTGCTGGACAGAGGCACAGGGAACTAATCTAAGGGGGTGGCGAAAGTCAACACATTCTGGCTATACTTATAAATGCCTTCGGGCAGATAGCCTAGTACCTACCTATGAACCTGTGTGTGTGAATGAGAGAGAGGATAGAGGAATGGTGAGGATGCAGGAAGTAGAGTTGGCAAAGGTGGATGACTTGGGATCAACCATTCAGAGTAATTGTGAGAGTGGAAGAGAGGTGAAGGAGAGTACAGGCTGGATGGAGTGGGTGGAAGAGTTTCAGGTGTGATTTGTGACTGACTGGTACCAGTAAGAGTGATAGGGAAGGTCTACAAGAGGGTAGTGAGACCAGCTATGTTATATGGGTTGGAGACATTGGCAAAAAGGCAGGAGGCAGAGCTGGAGGTGGCAGAGTTGAAGATGTTGAGATTTGCATTGCATGTGTTGAGGATGGACAGGATTAGGAGTCAGTATTTTAGAGGGTCAGCTCACTTTGGACAGTTTGGAGACAAAGCCAGAGAGGCGAGATTTCATTGGTTTGGACATGTCCTGAGGATGGATGCTAGGTATATTGGGAAAAGGATGCTAAGGATGGAGCTGCCAGGTAAGAGGAAGACCTAAGATAAGGTTTATGGATGTGGCGAGAGAGGACATGCAGGTGGTTGGTGTGACAGAGCAAGATGCAGAGGACAGAAAGAAATTGAAACAAATGATCCGCTGTGGCGAGCCCTGATGAGAACAACAGAAAGAAGTTGATATGTGGAAATTTATGCTTTGTCATACAGACAATCTGGGAGAATTGCCTTAGTCTTCCTACAGAAAGAAAGCTCTTTTTTGTGCCAAACTGTTTCAACCCTAGCTGAGGTATCTAAACATGATTTGAAGAGTGTGTATTTTTGTGCCAACACCATGTCTATGGCCACTGCTACAGTATTCAGCAGATTTGCTTGAATAGTAACCAAAAGAAAAGTTAGCTGATGAGTTGAAGTTTGAAATCTTGCATTCTGCTTTAGACAAGGAGGTATTGGTTGGCTGTTCTGCCCAGGTTGTCAAATAATATGATGAAAGAGGGAATTGATTCAGGGAGTTTTAAGATCTTGTACTCCAATACAAGTCTTGTAGGCTTCCTTCTTGCACAAAAAGCCAAATAAACATAATTGGTCTTTTTCTGGTAAACAATGCGAAAGGAGATGGCTGGAGGTTAACAAGAAATGGGTCTCTCTTTAAAAAGCCAAATAAACATAATTGGTCTTTTTCTAGTAAACAGTGTGAAAGGAGATGGCTGGAGGTTAACAAGAAATGGGTCTCTCTTTAAAAAAAAAAAAAAAAAAAAGACAAACCAACCGTTTTTCTCCTTGGACAATGTACAAATGCACCCCTCAAACTGGCTCTTAACATTCCCCTTTGGCTGTCAAGTTTAGAGGTAGATGAGGCTTAATTATTAACAGGAAAGGAGGAGATGAGATAAAAATGATGATGTATAACCAATCTACAGGGAAGTGTCCAGGAATAGATGGCTCATAGGTAGGTACTAGGCTATTGGTCCAAGGGCCTAAGTAAGCCTAGCCAGCAAGGTTCACTGGCTTACGCCACCCAAGAAAGTTAATTTCCTGTGCCCCTGTCAAGCAGAGCCACAGAAGTGATCCCCAGGGTGCATTTCCCATCCACTCATCAAGATTTTTCTTGAAGTGTGCTGAGGAACTTTGCATGACATAAATTAATAGCTTGTTCCACAGTATAGGAAGTCTCTGGGACAGGAATCCATCCCTCCAGCATGTCCTGTTTGTTGTTGTGACCTTAGAGCGTGTAGTTTGGCGGGATTGGGATTTCTCTAGGTGTAGCATGTCCAACAGCTCTGGGTTTAACATAGCCTTATATGTTAGGCAGAGATCGCCTTGGAGTAGGCAATATGCTACAGAGTAAAACTGTAGTTGTTTGAGACAGTCCGTGTAGGGCATCTGTTTGAGGCCAATAATCCTCTCTGTGAGGTACTTCTGTGGCCTTTCCAGCTGCTGCAGATGTCTTGTGAGGTACATTCCAAAAAGGGCATTGTACTCTATAATGGGTCTAATGAGTGCCGAGTAGAGGGGAACAATGACCTCTTTTTTTCCTGGATGAGAACCCTTTTGTGATGGTGTGCCACATAGAAGGTTTTCCTGACTTACTGTGGTGATGTGATTATCAAAGGAGAGACTACTGTCCACCTGGGTCCCAAGGTCTCTTATCACACATTTGGCGTTAAGTAGACTGACGTTTATGTGGTAGTTCATGGGTACAGAGTTTTTACCCAAGGGGATGAGAATGCACTTTTTGGCAAGGAGCTTGAGGCCATACCTCTGACGCCAGGCATCTGTCTCAGTGAGGCCCTTCTGTAGGTATTCTTGTATAAGTCTGGAAGCTAGGAGGGAAGAAAGTGATAACGATCTGGAAGATTTTGTGCAATGGTATTTTAAAAAGAGGAGGAGAAAGCTGCATGGCTGTAATACCTAAAAGATTGTAAAGACCCATCAGATTTAGATTCATATAGGGCCATTTGAGTTCTAAACCGTGATTATAAAGTGACTGTAATGGTTAAAAGAATGACAAAGGAGATGCAGAAATTGATAGATAGGAATCATTGTGGTTTTGTGGAGAGGAGACAAATGTTTTGACAGCCATGATGATCTAGAGGGAATCTGAATGTTGTTGCTGGATCTTTATGCAGAGAAAATATTCAATGGAGTAAGCTTGGACTTTGAGTAGGGCAATGTAAGCATTTGAATTCCCTGATGCAATAATAAGGTTAATTGGGGGGGGGGGTATATGAGGGAACGGAGGTGAAACTGCATGTGGGGCTTCTTTTCTGATGAGTCTTGTTTGAACAGAGGAACCAGGCAAGGGTGTCCTCTTTCCCATTTGTTATTATAGTTATATTTAGAATCATTGGCAAAGAAAGAATAAGGTGTTCAAGGGAAGTTAGCTTTATTTACAGATGATATTTTGTACCTGATAAAACCAGAAAAGGTAATTTAATTGTTGAACATTCCGAGACAATTTCAAGTCTTTTCGGGATACAAAAGTAATGAAGATGTAAAACAAAGCCAATAGCTGTAAATTGCCCATTCATGAATTGGATTAGGATTGCCCATATTTATGGGTATGGGACAAACTGAAGTACTTAGGAGTATGGGTTAAAAAGGATTGTGTCATGGCTGCTAAGGGTATGGGGGAAAATAAAAGGTAATACAAAAACGGAGAAACTGAAAGCTCTGTTTTATGGATATGGATCAAAATGTACAAGCGGTTAAGACTCGTGTACATAACACAAGCAGAAATCTATAACTCAAAGTGAAAAGGGATGATAAAACGGGGGGGGGATACTCAGGAAATAAGAGACTGGGATTTTGGATGCAGATCCTTAAGGAGAATAACTGTAACCATAGAGAAGAGGAAGTAGATACATTTTGGAGAAGTATCTATGAAGATCCTGTGGAACATAAAGATACTAAATGGAGAGAAAAAAGTAAAAGAAAGATTAAGATGTTTAAAGACGCAGGATATGAAATGGGATGAAATAACAGCCAGAGAGATTGAACAACGTTAAGAAAAGCCTCCAACTGGAAAACCCCAGGGCCCAGATGCAGTACCTACCTTTTGGTTAAAAGTATTCACATCTTTGCACGAGAATTCAGCTATGAGTAAGAATAATTTACATGTACACCCCGAACAGACACCACACTGGCTAACAGGCAAAACAATGCTCTTAAGAGAGAACCTGCAAGCTACCCTAAAAATTAGACCAATAACTTGCCTTCCGACGACATATAAACTATACACTGGAATTGACGCCAACAGAGTTTATAGTCATTTAGAAGAAAACTCAATTATGGCAGTAGAAAAAAAGGGCAATAAAAGAAAGTCATATGGAACAAAGGATCATTTATTAAAGTTATAGCGGAAAACTGTAAAAAGGGGAAGAATCTAAATATGGCATGGATTGACTACAAAAAAGCATTTGATAGTATCCCACATTCATGGATAAGAGTGCTTAAAAATGTATTACACACCCTACACTGATTGCAGTAACCATGAAACAGTGGCAGACCATTTTGCAATTAAGCCATGATAAAGGACAGATTATTATCTCAGGGATCAAAATTCAAAGGGGGATATTCCAGGGTGACTTTGTCACCATTGCTATTCTGCCTTGCCATTAACCCATTAAGCTGTTTACTTAACAGCTTAGGCCATAGCTACAATTTGGCTCCAAGAAAACAACAAAGTCTAATGACTTCTCATCTTCTCTTTGTTGATTATTTAAAACTGTATAGCACATCAGATGAGGAACTGAAAGCACAGCTGCAGGTTGTCAACTTTTTCAGATATTAGAATGTCATTTGGTCTTGATAAATGTTCAAAAGCAACCTTTAAAGCAGGAAAACTGCTGCACCAGGAAAACATCAGTTTGGGGCAAAAATGTGATAACTTGAGCAAGAGGTAGTGTATAAATACTTGAGAATTGATGAGGGATCAACGATAAAACATGAACACATGCGAATAAAACTCAGTAAGGAATACTTTAGAAGATCATGAGAACAGCAATGAAATCTAGGAACAAGATCCAAGCTATATCTCGATTTGCTCTTCCTGTCCTAACGTACAGTTTTGGAGTGATTGACTGGCCCCAAAAAGTGTTTGATCGATTAGGTATTAAAACAAGGATGGCTTCATGTTCTCCAAATGATTTATAAAAATCGGTGTATACCAATATTATATATTCCCCGATGTTCGTGTTTCACTGTTTCAGTCATGACTGTAGGGTTCTCCCCTGCCAGCAGGCAGTCCTCGGTCGGCCAGAATCCCAAAGTCTTGGTCCGGCATCGGCTGCTCAGCCATGCTCCCTGACGTCAGAGTGCCAGGAGTACAAAGCTGGCAGCCAACGCCATGTTCTCCAGTCTTTCTTGCTGTGCGGTGATAGCAGTTTGCAAGTGCCAGTCGGCTGACTCCTGACCATTTTTTTTATAAACATACTTCAGTCCGAAGACTTTCTTCTCCTACTCAAAGCTAAGTACCCCGTTGGGGAAACTTTTTTCTTGCTCCAGTCCGATGTCAGAAAAAGTTAATAATTGTATTTCATGTGGGAAGCAAATACCTCATAAGGATTTTCATTCTTACTGTATTCCTTGCTTAGGCCCTGACCACGACGTAGCTAGTTGTCGGTTTTGTGCTAGATTCAATCAACGTACGGTTAAACGAAGGTACAATTTTGCTTTTCATTACTTCGGTAGGCGTTTTAATTATAAAATGTCGTCGGATACGGTTCCGGCTACCGGAGTTCACAAACGACGCAAAGATAGACAGTCTTCCGAGGTCCAAATCAGACGATGTTGTACAAGCAGAGCCAGCTTCAGGTTCGGCCGTCAGTGAGGCGCTTTTGCAGCCCCTGTCGGCCATTTCGGAACCGATGGCCGAAACGGACTCCCACAAGGAGCCAACTAGGCCTTTGAATATTTCTGTTGCAGGACCTTCGGACAATGCTTTCGGATGGGTCCGGAGCCGCTGTGCAGGTACCGGCTTCCGAAGGGGTTTTCAGGCCTACTCAACTTCTAATAAAGGCAAAGCCAAAGACAAAGGCAAAGACTCCTTCCAAATCAAAGACTGCAGCCCAGGCCTCTTCTGATCCGGCACCCAAGTCTCAGAAACAGTTAGTTAAGATGGCGGAGGACTTGCTTCCTATGATTAGGGATTCACATCCCCCTCCAGATAAAAGGCCAAGGCAGGAAGTGTATTATGACTCCTCTGATCAGGCTTCTGTTTCTTCAGTTTCTTCTTCTTCTGACCAGGAATATTCTTTCCCTCCTTATGAGGATTCTGATGCTGAGGAATCCATTCCTTCAGCTTCTCCCCCTGAGGATTTCTCTTTTGGGGAAACTTTGCATGAAATGAGGGAACATTTTCACTGGGACGGACAGGACTACTCAGAATCTAAGAAAAGACTAAGGGATTTTCTTCTTCTTCCCCAACATAGACCCCTGGCTATTCCTCCTGTTTTGGATATTGTGGATGATGCTTTTTCGGAGGCTAACTTAACTCCTGACTCTTTCCCTCCAGCTCCTGTTAAGCCAGACAGATATTATAGGGTTCCCGATTCAAACCAGTTTTTATACAAGAATCCTACTGCTGACCCTGAAACCATTTCTCAGGGTCCTCAGGGGGTTAAGGCCATTTCTGCTATAAACCCCATTCCCACTGAGAAGGATTCCAGATCTTTAGAAAGATGGGGCAAAAAAGTGTACACTTCTGCTACTTTATCTGTTAGGGCTTTAAACTGTCAGTTTCATATGCTGAAATACCAGCAATTTCTCCTGTCTGTTTTAAAACAAAAGCTAACCTCCATTTCCGCCTGTGCAGATAAGGAATTACATGACTTAATGCATGCCACTGAACAGGTTGGGAAGCATGGTTTACACTATAGATTTGATGCCTTGGAGGCTTCTTGTAGGGCTGCTGCCTCTGGCACAGTCATTAGAAGGTATGCATGGTTAAATGAACAAAATTTGCCAGATCAAGTAAAAGCTAAATTATTGGATGCTCCTGTTCAGCATAATGTTTTGTTTGGATCTAAAGCTAAAGAGGTGATGAAGAAGATGGAGGACAAGGCAAAATCCATGCAAACAGTTAAAGATTTCTTACAAGTACAGCCACCCAGATTTAGTAGGAATTGGCCTACAAAAAATTGGTCCTTTCCCAATTCAGACAGGCTTCAGAGGGGTAGATACAGACGTTCCTGAGGAAGGCCTCAAACGCAAGCCTCTTATAGACCAAGACAGTGGACTGCTTCCACCCCTAGGGGAGGAGAGGACAGGTCGCAAGCTCATAGAAAACAAACTCAATGACTCCCTCTGTTGGGCTGCAGGAACTTCTTGCCTGGAAGCCCCTCTCGGAGGAAAACTTTCTCTTTTTCACCTAAATTGGACTCATATAACCCAAGACAAGTGGGATCTGGATGTGGTTTCAAGAGGTTACAAATTCCATTTTCATACCCTACCAAGACCAAGCGGGTGGCCACATCTTCCAAAACATCAATGGTTAGAGGCCTTAAACCAGGTGGAAGCTCTCTTGGCTATGAGAGCCATAGAACTAGTTCCACCTTCGGAGATGGGACAAGGTTTTTACTCAAGGCTCTTTCTAGTCCCCAGGAAGCAAAATTCATGGAGACCCATTCTGGATCTGTCAGTCTTGAACACTTTTTCTCGAGATACCAAAATTCAAGATGCTTACTCTACAGCAGCTACTTCCAATGCTGACCAAAAATGCATGGATGGTAACTTTGGATTTAAAGGAGGCATATTTACACATTCCCATCAGGCAGGAATGCAGAAAATACTTCAGATTCAAGGCCGGATCGAGGCACTATCAATTCTCTGCGCTGCCCTTTGGATTGTCTACTGCGCCCAGGGTCTTCACCAAATGCCTGGCTCCAGTAGTAGCTTATTGCAGACTCAAGGGAATTCAAATTTACCCTTATCTGGATGACTGTCTTATTCAGGCAGACAGCAAGGATGTCTTACTCCAGCATCTAGAGTTTGTTCAGAATCTTCTCAAGTTCCTGGGATTCACTGTAAACATAAAAAAGTCAAATTTGACACTGTCACAACAGATATTTTTTCTGGGTGCTTCTCTAAACACAACAACCCAGATGGCATTTCTGACATACGAAAAACAATTACAGCTGGCTTCAACTTTCAAAACCTTGGCAACATTAACTCAGCTATCTGCAAGGAAATTCCTGCAGGTTTTGGGTTATATGGCCTCCTGCATCCTTCTCGTACCATATGCAAGACTACATATGAGGAAAATACAGTGGTACCTAAAATGTGTATGGTCTCAGCATTGCCACAGTTTAGACATACAGATCACCGTCCTGCCTTGTCTTCAAAAGGAGTTCCTTTGGTGGTCCAAGGCATGTACTCCAAACAAAGGAAAACCCTTCAGTTTGCCTCCAGCCACTCAGATACTAACCACGGACGCCTCAGATTATGCATGGGGAGCCCATTTTCAGGGCCACTGTCTGCAGGGCCTTTGGACAAAGGATCAGAAGCACCTGCATATCAATTTAAAGGAAATGTTAGCCGTTCAAAAGGCTTTATTGGCCTTCAGGGATCTTCTACAACCAGGCAACTACTGATACGGACAGACAACACCACAGTTATGTGGTACATAAACAAGCAAGGGGGGGATCTCATTCCTATCCCCTTTGCAGACTAGCCATGAATCTCTGGAACACAGCTCTAGCTTGCAAACTGGACCTTCAAGCTCAGTTTCTGCCAGGGAAGCAAAACTTTCTAGCAGACAGTCTGAGCAGAAACCTGTCGGACCCACACGAATGGATGCTGAACACCGAAATATTCAAGATGATTACAGCAGTCTGGGGATGTCCTCACATAGACCTCTTTGCATCCCACCTCAGTCATCAACTGCAGATTTTTTGCACCAGGACATTCCACAAACTAGCTTGGAAAGTGGATGCACTATCATTCAGTTGGAGAAATCTCTCGGGGTATGCCTTCCCGCCTCTTCCTCTTCTTCCACGGGTATTATTAAAGATCAAACAGGACAAGCCCAAGATGATAATCTTGCTGGCCCCAAATTGGCCTCGACAGTTTTGGTACCCAACTCTGAAAAACCTTTGTCTAGAGCCACCTTGGGTTTTACCACAGACTCTGAACCTTCTGTCCCAACACCAGGGTCAGGTCCTGCACTCCCATGTCAAATCTCTCAGCCTGGCGGCCTGGTTAATCCAGGGTGTATGATTCATTCTCTCCTACCCAAGCAGGTTATGGATGTCATTTTAGAAGCCAGACGTCCTAGCACTAGAAATTCTTATGCAGGGAAATGGAAAAGATTTTGTTCCTGGATGCAGGCTCACGATTCAGATCCTCTTATTCCTTGCATTCCTCTGATTTTACTTTACCTGACAGACCTCTTACATAAGGGTCTCTCTTTCTCTTCCATAAAGATGCATGCCTCTGCTATTTCTTCTCATTATAATACAGACCCTCCAATCTTTTCCCACCAGCTCATGAGACAGTTTCTCAGAGGAGCTAAGAACTTAAGGCCCCCTAGATCTCCTCCCATTCCTTCTTGGGATCTCAACTATGTTTTGGAAAAACTCACCTTACCTCCTTTTGAGCCTGCTGCCACATCTGACATCAAGTTTTTATCTTGGAAGACAGCCATCCTGTTAGCTCTGACCTTTGCCAGGAGAGTTTCGGAGTTGCAAGCTCTCATGGCTGTGGAACCTTATATTATTTTTCATCAAGACAGGGTGTCTTTAAGGACTAATCCTACTTTCATGCCTAAGGTGGTTTCCAAAGTGGCTTTAAATCAAACTATTCACTTGCCAACTTTTTTCCCCACTCCTCAAAATAAGGGGGAAAAGGATCTTGCATTCCTTGGATGTACACAGACAACTACGTTTTTACCTGGACAGAACCAAGGACATCAGGAAATCAGAGCAATTGTTTGTTTCTTATGCTTCAAGTTCCCAAGGTAAAGCTATTTCAAAACAGACCATTTCTAAATGGATTGCTCATGGAATCAGATTTTTCCATTCACACCATGGAAAGCAAATCCCAGGGAGTATAAGGACTCACTCTACCAGAGCTGCTGCCACTTCAGCTGCCTTCCTCAGGGGAGTTCCTACCAAGGACATTTTGGAAGCTGCAACTTGGAGTTCAGTGCATACTTTTTCTAAGCACTACAGTCTACCTCTTTACTCTAAGTCTAGGGCAGGCTTTGCTTCTGCGGTCTTGCAGGGCCTTTTAGCCGCCCCCTCTACTTTATGACCACCTCCCTTTTATTCTGCTTTGGAATTCAACCCTACAGTCATGACTGCAACAGTGAAACACGAACATAGTACAGTTGTGAACACTTACCATAAATGTAGATGCTCGAGTGTCTTCACTGTTGCAGTCTGGGTTTCCCTCCCTCCTGTCCCCTCTTATGTTTCTTTTATGTAGTTCCTTTTTTCACCCTTCTGCTGAGGTGTATTTGCAAAGGGTATGGGATCTTACTCATTTTGGAACACATGACATCTGGGGCAAGAAAAACTGGAGAACATGGCGTCGGCTGTCAGCTTTGTACTCCTGGCACTCTGACGTCAGGGAGCATGGCTGAGCAGCCGACGCTGGACCCAGACTTTGGTATTCTGGCCGACCCCGGACTGCCTGCCGGCAGGGGAGAACCCTACAGTCATGACTGCAACAGTGAAGACACTCTAACATCTACATTTATGGTAAGTGTACACAACTGTACTTTCCATAGGAGGGATGGACTTCCTTAAAATTGATTACATGTATAGATCTTCATTTGTGGGACTTCACACATCTACTGACTTCACATGATCCAAATGTAATGAAAGTTTTGAAACATGAGGAGAATAAATCTAAGATGACTTCTCTTAACTTAACAGAAGCATACTGACGTCAAGCAGGAGTGGAAATCAAGCCAGCAGTAGATAAAAACCAGGCAGCAACCGAATGTGCCAAAAAACAAAAGAAAGAATATAAGGTGAAGGACCAGATGAAAAGGCAAGAAATGTGGAAAAGAAACGTAAATTTAGTTGCATGTATAGAAAACTTCTGGAAGAGGCTCATGTTGATCAGGAACAAATGCAGGAATGTTAAGAAGAGGTTAATTCAAACCAAGAAATAAAAGGTTAATATTGTCAGCCCAAGATAGTGGGCTACGTACACGCTGGTTTACTAAGTCCATTGAACATGTGGGAGAAACAGACAAATGTAGGTTTTGTGAAACCAAATTGGAAACAGTCATCTTGTTGCTGGTTGCAACACACTAATGGCAGGAGGACTGTATAACGAAGGCATAATAGTGTGGTGAGACTGTTGCACTGGGGATTGTGCAGACATTATTGTATCGAAGGGGCTGATCAAACACTGGAAACATGAATAACAAAGCATCATAGAAAATGATTAAGTTTATATCACATGGGATCACCCATTACCAAAAGTTCAAAAGACAAAAGTAGCATTGATCATTGAAATTGCTACACACACTGACTACAGTGTCTTGCATACAGAGAGACAAAGTCATAAAATATCAGGATCTGCAGGCAGAAAGACAGCAATGTGGAAGAAAGATACCTAGCCAGTTCCAATAGTAGTAGGAGCAAGGGGTGTTATAAAAGACTTTACAGTCATATTTAAATTAGTTACCAATACATGTACCTCCATACGAACTGCAGGAGTCATTACTGGGCACATTGTGGGTGCTGCGAAGAGCACTACTGGCTGACAGAGATTGAAACAATACTAATTTCATGAACTTTAGTCATACTTTGACTTGGGAATGGGGTCCTTTCCCATCATAGTATTAGAAACCCACAAGACTTGAAGAAATTTAAAAAAAATTATGTTCATAAAGGAGCAGAAAGTATTCTAAAAACTAAGCCATCACAGGAATGAAGAAAGGAGATTTAGATGATGGGGACGACTGCAATTAGGAGTACAAAAAATAGACGAGGGGGCTGGAATTTACTGAAGAAAACTGGCAAAGGAACCAAGGTACTGGGAGCAAATAGAGAGGGAAAGGTAGTAGGAAAAGAAGAGGCCAAGAATATATTTGGGCAGCAGTCTATAGAGATTGCCTTCCCTGTCCAAGGATCGATTTCAGAGTATAGGCAAAGATAAGGGAATAGGTGGATCCTAAGTGACAGACCAGTGCTGGCAGAGGTTTTTAGTAGAATCTAGGGCAGAAGCTGCTGTTAAATAGGATAATTAGTCGGGTACTGAACATAAATGGCACTAAACAAGGGCCATAAGAAGATAAAATGAATTAACTTTTTATTTTAGCATCTTAGTTTCTATTATGAAACTTCTTCAGAATAAAAACAACTCTGCCAGCACAGATTTAAGTATCATGCCCCAACTTGTCACATTATCCATTTTCTTAAATTACAATCCAATCGTGTTACTTAATAGTTCTTCCTAAAAACAAAATGAACAGATCCATTTTTAATAAAATTTCAATATATAAGCATTCATAATAGTGTCAGAGATTTCATTTTAAGTGTACAATTTAAAGAAAATTGTACAGTTAATCCTGGAGCTTCACCAGCATTTGTTCTGATTTGCCAATAAATTTCTTAAACTTCTAAGTGTAATCCTGTAACTCCTCTCCTGGGGTTTATCCATAGTTTTTCAATCCCAAAAAATAACGACTAGGGAAATCACCTATATGTTTCGACAATGCATTGTTGTCCCTCTAACCTATACACATGTTCATGAATCTTATCTTTGAATGCTTGTACAGTTTTCTCTGTATAAAAACCCACACTTTGTTGGCAAAGGGCAATATAAATAAGTCCGTTTGTCAAAAAGTTGCAATGAAACTTGGGAAATAACATCACTTGCAGCTATTGCAGATATATTCTTAATGATAGCTTGGTTACTTTTACTACTATCTTTTGATGTTCCCATCTTTTTTTTTCACTCTGTCAGTTTACAAACATAACCCCTTTCAAATTTTTCAAACCTATGCCTTTTCTTGTAGTAAATTTTGGGGAAGATCCAACCTGTTTGTTCACTTCATCAAAGTAATTAAATATGCCCTAATTTTTTTAATATAATGTTGATCTCCCCATAGTCAGAACTGTATGTAGTGACAAGCTGTTGACCAAATATTAGGAGGACATATATTTGAATCTAACATTATTTTCCCATTGTTTTACCCATTAATGGGATACAAGTCCTGAATTTCCTTCTTGTTGTTAACCTTGTGAATTATTGCACAAAGGAACTCCTCCGGTGTCTTCTCCTTAGAAACATTCTGTTTGTCATATTCATTCTTAAAAAAATATGTATATATATTCTGACACCATCCTCGTGACTTTTTTCACCTGTCCCTTTACACCTGCTTTTTTTCTGATAAAGCGGATAGCAACTTTTAGTGTAATATAGGATTCGAATAAGGTTTTCTAAAGATAGATGAAATAAACCTCTGATTCTTCACATACTTTTTCAACTCAATATCCAAATATTGCAATACATCCTTGGAAGCAGAAAAGGTGAATTTAAGAAAGTGGCATCATTGTTAATATAGTTTAAAAATGCATGTCTAAAAATACAGGTGTCGTCCAGGTACCTGGTATAAAAAGAACAGGACTTAACATAATTGGACCTAAATGCATACTTTTTCTCCCAGGTAGCCATCACAATGTTGGAAATAACTTGTGCAAAACACATACATACGAACCGTCAAAGTATGTTAACCTTAATTTCATCCCCATTGAATTCACTATTTTCTTTAAGGAATTTCAAACACCATTCAAGTCCTAGTTTGTGTGGTATTGCAGAGAAACTCTCTTTTACGCGTCTATATCATATTATCGTACGATGTAAATAGCGAACACTATTTCATCGTACCGATAATATCGAAACAACAAAATATCAAACAAATGAAACAGTGAATTTTTTTCCCAGGGAACCCCCCCCCCCCCCGTACTTAAATATACCAACTCTGAGATTGCACCATAGTGGAGGAAATGGCAAAGTCCCGAAGACGGCCCACCAAATTTTTTCCCTGGGAAAAAAATTGATGTTCTGTGACTTCGCTATTTTGCCATTTCGACAGTATCTGATAGACTAAATAGCATTCGCTATTTAGTCCATTTGATAGCGTCATATAGACCCGTCTTGTACATGTATTGTGATGAAAATAATATTCTCATTGTAAAGCTCAGTAGTAATGCTAGTGAGGAAATACCAGGAATCCTTGACTAAATAATCCACACTCTTAAGGATCTCCTTCCACTTCAAGTCAATATATTTTGCTAAGGGGAATGTTTTAGATGACTGAGCAGCTACAGTGGGTCTCAAAGGTAGATCCAGTAATTCTTAGTGGATTTTTGGTATTCCAGAAATGGTTGGAATCATTTAATAATTCACCTTTAAATATTTGTAGACCAACTGGCCCTTTTCCCCTAGCATTAGCATGTCATATAGCATACAGTCAATCTTGTTATACATTATGTCCATTTCATTCCTGGAGACATCTTCTTAGGCCTCATCCCTTAAAATCACAGTCATTTTGTTGATGTAATCTACTGAATTCATCAGCACTATGCCCTTACACTTATCAGGGTTCATAACACTGATATTCTTGTTTGCACATATTGTTTTGAGCAGATTATACTGTTCCACATGAAAGTTATAGCAACAGAAGCTTGTTTTGTTTTTCATGAATATCTTGTTCACAAACATGCTCAAATATTTGCAAAACGGGGCTGAGTGGGGAATTATACACGCTCGGTCTAGCTAGTTGAAAACTGTTATTTATCATACCTTCATAACAAGACAAAAATTCAATTTAATCACAAAACATTTGAAATCCAAAATACATCAACTTGGCCCTAGATTTAGGGACAAATGTGTATATCCTTTTGAAAAAAACTTCGATAAAAGTATTGTCACTGTAATCCTACATTTGAAAATCACAGTCTCTGTTCATACACAATGTCCGATTGTTCCAGTACTTCTGCTTGCTGTATTTCCCTTCCTTCCTGCATTGGCAGGTCCCTCCAGTTGTTGTAGTTGGACAACACCTGTCCTCTTGCCTTGTTCTGCTGAGACTGGATCCCTTCGTATCTCTTCAAAGGAGGTGTATGAACCAAAGGGAAATCCTGGTTATATTCCTTAGGGCTGTTATACATCTCAGACCTTACATTCTCTTGAAACCTCTCATTGTGAACCAGTCACCATCCTTGAGATCTTAGAGGGGCTGGATAAGCCTCTCCCTCTTCACAATCAAGCCCATCACGTTTTGACTTAGACTCATTTTTTTAACCTTCAAGTCAGTCATCAGAGTCTGTTTTATAATAAATGTTAACTGTTTATCTGTTCAAATAACAGATCATTTTAATTGAATTGTCCAAACCTTTTATCTCCAAAGATATTTGTTCATCATTCTATTATTGTCTCTAATTAAAACCTCTGTAAGCTCACACCCATGTCAGTGAAATAAATACTAAAAGTTCTTTATGCCATTCAGATCCACTAATTAACCTCGCAGGATATTTCCAGCAAAGTAGACCCTTAGGGACCTTGCCCAGTTGGATATTTTCAAGTTAAACAGCCATTCTAAACCTGAAGTTTTCTAAACTTGATCACCAGTCATTCTAATTGTCTTTGTATTTCACGGTTGCTGTGGTGTACAGTCACAGTCTCAGTAAAAGAAACATTTCTATTAAACCAATCAGGTTGAAATAATTACCTTGCAATGGGTGTTCTGCATCTCATCTAGCAAGCCCTCCAAAACTCAACAGGTTGTTAGGCAATCAAACTGAACCAGGGTAATTACACCGTCCTGGGGTAATAAAAGAATGGTCTTGTTCCTCAACAATTCTCGAGTTCCCCAAGTGTGTACCATTAAACCGACTCTAACTAGGAATACGTGATGCAAAACTGGGACTATTCAACTGCCCAGCATTAGATTGCATAAGTTGAGTTAGTTGCTGCACCAAAACTGTCATATTACTCCTAGTTGAGTTAAATGCATCTTGGAATTGTTCAAAACCCGCAAGTTGTCATTACAGAATGTTAAACATTAACCAGTAACTACAGGAAAAAAAATACTTGCATGCACACTAACTGCAGATCAAAAATGCCAATTCTTCCGGCTTTTCCTGGTTAGGGGTCTCCACAGCGGATCACTTATCCGCTCATGATTGGCAGTGGAGTATTACGGTGTCGAGTTGCCAGCCCGGCGCCCGACCTTCCACAGAAGGAGCACACATGCACACACTCACACCTAGGGCCAATTTAGAGTGTCCAGTCCACCTACAGCATGTGTTTGGGATGTGGGAGGAAACCCATGCAACCACAGGGAGGAAATGCAGACTCCACACAGAAGGCACCCCAGCCGAGGATCAAAGCGGAGAACCTCTTGCTGTGAGCCTGCAACACTAACCGCTGCACCACTGCGGCCGCCTTTAGTCTGAAGAAGTTTCATAATAGTGTTAAAAGTGCTAAAATAAAACAAGTTATTTTATTTTCTCTTAGGAGTCTTTAGTAATGTTTTTGTTCAGTAGTTTGTGTGCCAAGTGTTTTTTTCACTGGTTATAATCAGTAGGGCATATATGATATTGCATGATAACTGTAGAAATCAATCAGAGGAGGTTAGAAAGGATTGGGAAGAGAGAGAGTGGATAAATAATTCACAAAGAAACAATGGGAGAAGGTAGGTATGGCTACCAAGTATGCAACAAAGTTTAGAAGATTTAGGATTTTTGCTTGGAAGTGTTTGCATGGGTATTTTTATCCCCAAGCTGACTCCAAAGAATTTTTACTCCAGTAGATTGCAAATGTTGAAGATGTGATAGGGAGGACAGAGGTAATTGGGAACATATTTTTTGAAGTTTAATGAGTTAGCAGACTTTAAGAATTCCATGCAGACTTCTCTGTCAGAAGTACTGGGTGAGCAGATTGATGTAACTAAGGAATTAATTTTAGTTTGAATTGCCTAGACATAGTAAGGCCTTGGGGAGTTTAATTTTCATGGCTGCCAAAAAAGCACTTGCTAGAAAATGGAAATTGAAGTCTATACCAACCGTACTAGTAGTAGTGAAGTATAGTAACTGAGAGAAAGAAACGAAGTGGGATCTTTAGAAAAGGTTAGGAGCAAATTACATAGAAAAGTGGGAATTATGGGAACAATACACGCAGAATCATGTTTTGGAGAAGGAATGAGGTTTAAGGAGGCAGGAATTGACTGAGGTATGTAATGTTCGATTGACAATGACTGTATAGTAGATTTTATGCGATGTATAATGTTTACAACTGAAGATATGTCAAAATGGTTTGTTTTCATTTATATAAATGTGTGGTTGTCATAAATGATAATTCAGTGAAGATGTTTCTTGTTTAAAAAAAACATAAAAACGTTATTTCCTTTGGTAAGAGATTGTTTCAGATTCTTGGATGTTAAAAGTGGTGCGGGAGGGTTATAAATGGCACTGGATACAAAAACCTCCTTTCATAAAAATACCTACCAGTCTCCGAATGACACAGAATTTCTTTTCTCTGTTACTTCAGTATTCACACACCCAAGGAGTCCTAGAACCATTGCATGCCCTATGGATTATAGGGGCAAAGTTTTCAACTGCAGAATGTTTCTGTACCAAAGGAAGAGACCTCTTGGAAACCAGTACTAGAACTTTCATTTCTAAATCTGTACTTGAAAGTTCCAAATCTCCTGCTACACCTCATTTATTCCATGAGTTACTTAGTGACTGTTGATCTAAAAGATGCTTAATACCATATTCCCATAACCATAAGCTTCAATGCATTTCTAATGTTCTCTTTTTTGTGTCACATTGTGTATTACCCTTTGGTTTATCTACATCTCCAAAGGTATTCACAAATCATCTATTCCTAGCCGTAGCTTATTGCGGACTGGATGGCATTTTCATTTTCTTTAGACAACTTTCTTACCTTGCATTGTCTTTTTCCAGATATCAAGAGTCATTAACTTGGGGTATGTCTTTTAGCATCCCCAGACTGTTGTAAAATCCTCATTGATTCCTTTTCACAGATTTGTGTTCCTGGGTTTCCTTATAGATTCTTCCCTTTAAAAAGCCACTTTAACATGAGAACATGGATTTTTATCCAGAATTTTTCATGATTTTCTCGAATCATTATCGGACTTCTTCAGGAGAGTTTCTCAGGATCTAAGTTTCATGGCTTCTGAGTCTCGTGATGTCTGTATCCAGATTACACATGGGAAAGGTACAGTGGCTTCTGAAAAACACATGGACCCAGCATTTACATTATCTGGAGTGTCAGATATCTTTTGGGCCGATTTTGGTAAGTGGAAGTGATCTTCTAGTTGGTCCTAAGCTGTAACCAGTTGACCCATCAGTGAAGTAGCACCAGTGCTTCTCAAATATTTGTGCAAGTTTCTTTCCTCTGGCCTCCTTTATTCCTCTATAAAGGTTAATCTCGCGGCCATTTCAACATTTCTGTCCATGGATCCTTCTCTTTCTTCTCTTGTAAAACAAGTTTATTTATATTGTTTATTTTACATTTGTTTACCGGGGAGGTTCGACTGGACAGAGCTGTCCATTTTCAGTGGAGGCCCAGAAAGAAAAGCTCCAGAACAATGGCTAACTTACTATACACAAGACATTTACATGAGCATTGTGGTTTACACATTCACTTGTAAAAATGTAGCAGATAATAGCATATGATTGCACAAGATATTTACATAAGCATAGAGTTTTAAACATACAATTAAAAGTATAGCAGGTAGTAATATATTCATACAGTATGTTTTAGTAGAGATAATCTTGAAGATGTACTGAAGATAAGACAAGAAAGGAAAACTAAAAAAAAGGAGAGACTATAGCCAAGTTCATATGAGGTGCATTGACATTTTAAGGGAAAACTTTTCAACTTAGTCTATGGGAGAGTTAATGGGAATAGATGGGACAGTGGGGAGTAGGTGGCAGTGAGTTGGTACGTGTAATGTGTGCTAAGTTTTTGAAAAATAAGTTTCTGAAAGGAGTTGAGTTTTATACCTGAGACAGCTTCCTAAATGGATTGCTCCTCTTTGCGCTCCTAACTTTGTGCTGGAGAAGTTGAAAATCAGCTTTTGAATCTGCGTATGATTTAAGGTTGACTTGGAAAAACTGTACTCAACTTTTCTGTGAATGTCTTCTTGAAGAGTATCTGAGTTGGAAGCTGTTATGGTGAATGAACCCTCTCTGATTTTCCACAGGGTTAGGTTTTCTTAAAGAACAAGCTCCTCCTTCATGCCCAAAGGAGTTTGAGTTTACACTGAATCAAGACATCAATCTCCCAGTTTTCTAACAAGAACCTGAAAAACAGGGAGAGAGGATGCTGCATATTCTGGGCATGCATAGTCAGCTCAGGTAATATACTGATGGAACTAAGCCTTTAAGAAAAGATGATCAGCTAGCTATTTGTTACCATGTGGCATAAAGGGAAACCCTGGTTTGTTCCTACCATTGCAAATCCATTCTAGGTAGTATCAAAGCACATTCAGCTAGAGTTTTTTCTTCGCCATATTGGAAAGGGGAGTACTCTCAAAGTATTTTAGAGGCAGCTGCCTAGTCCTGTGTGTGCACACTTTTACAAAGCGTTACAAACTAGATTCCTTTTTTGAGGTCCAGGTCAAGGTATGCTAGCCCCATTTTCATGGTTCTCCTGGATCCATATCCTTTTTCTCCTTCCAGGATGGGTAGGCTTTTGGTAATCAACCCATATAGCCTAAAAGCTACTGCAGCAGTGAGAATGATGAATATAGTACAATTCTGCAAGTTGCATTTACCCTTAACAATAGATTTTCAAATTCCTCACTGGTGCAGTAGTTGCACCCACCATTTATCCCCTAGTCTTGTATATAATTACAGTTGAGATATAAAGTATGGGTGTGCTTGTTTCGACTTTAAATATGTTATTGTTATTAATGGTGGTTTGATTCAGGATTGTTAGGCTATTGTCTCCTTGTATGGTTAAAAAGTCCTGAAGGAAGCTTCACTTTGACTGCAGATTTCCTTTGTTGGGATTAGCCAGTCGGCAGTCTGAGTGAAGGGCTGCTTGTGTGTGTTGGAGGGCGGCAGAGCTTTTTGAAGTTGGATGGTTATTTTATAAGCAAGAAATAACCCATGTAACCTAAAGGCTACTACAGCAGTTAGAAATTCAAACATTTATTGTTATGGGTAAATGCAGCTTAGACAGCTGTACTTTTCTTCATTTTCTGAAGATTGCCTGTGTATTGAACAGAAAATGATTTTGAGGGAGCAGCTGTTTGCTTTCCTGTGGTGACTAATTCTGATTCTGAGGAGAGTGTTTCTTCTGATTAGTTTCTAAGAATTTTATTTTTCCTTTAACTATATCCAAAATGATACAAAACCAATAAACCAAGAACCGCCAAGGAATAATTCCACTCAACTGGCTTCAAGCCGAAGTAATTTTGTTGTCAAGCGCTTTCATTCCCATCTAGAGAAAATCTTCAGAAGAAATTAAAACTCAACACCATGTTGAATAAATAATAATGAAACCAGTCACATGACCAATAAAACAAGTAATTAATGCCATTAACATTTTTAAAGCCTTTGATAGGTCTGGGAAAAGTATCATATGTTGAAGTTTATGCTTGCATATTTTGAGAATAAAGGAAAATTATGGCCACCTTTCCTTCTTCTTTGGAAACAGCTATGAATAATCTTACTGCTTCTGTGTATCTGTGACTAAACACCCTTAGAAGTGTACTTATGATTTTGCTGATGCCTCTTCCAGAGTATTTAACACTGCAAATATTATGCAAGAGTTTGCTTGGTTGCATATGCAATTTTTTTCCCCCTGAGGATGTTAGACGATATTTTGATCTCTCCTTTGAATAGTGAGGTTGTTTTTGGACCATTTGCCGAGGTCCTGAAGTGTGTGTTGAGAGGGGGAAACCAATTCATGAGGTTTGTCTGATTTTTCAGCCTTCTTTCCTTCAAGTTTGTTAAAGATTTTACACCTATCTCTGTTCTTTTTTTTTAAATCAAAATCAGAATCAGAGGAACTCCTCCTGATCCCCTTCCACCTCCTGTCTCTGATGGTCAGAATTCTTTATTCAAGAATGCTTCAATTATAAAAGAAAGCCTTTTGGAGACCAGTCTTAAATCTCTCTTTTCTAAACCAGCTTTTAGAAGTCCCAAAGTTCAAAATGCTGTTCCTTCCTGACTTGTCTCTGATTCCCCTTTAAGATTCTTAGTAACTCTAGGTTTAAAGGATGCTTATCACATTCCTGTATCATCAGATTTCAAATGTTTGTTTTTCTGTGTCTGGGATATAGTTTCATTTCTCTTCATTACCTTTTCAGATATTCACTGTTCCAGTGGTACTCAGTGTCCAACTCCAGTGATAGCCTACTGCAGACTACAAAGTATTTAAATTTGTCATTATTTAGATGACTTGCTTATCTTTGCAGTATTATTTAAACGTGTTGGGAATCTCTCACTTTAGTAAAAGATCTGCTGTGCAGACTGGGATTTCAAAAGAACATCCATCCATAGGTCTTGCTTGATTCCTCGCAGAATTCTTTTCTTGTGGTGTTTCTAGATGCTTCACTTCAAAAGAGCTTTTCTTCGACAGGTAAAAGTAGATGCATCTCTAGATCCATTTGAGTTTTTCCACTCAAAAACCAAGGCCTTCGCACGGGCATTTCTCTGAATACTAAGATTCATGACACACATGATTTTTGATTGCTCTAGCCTGATTCTCTTGTTCTCCACATGAGCGAAATTCAGTGGTACTTAAAATCAGTATGGTTCCAATGTAACATTCACCGCCCTTCCAGTTTCCTGTTTTGGGATTTGTCAAAAGGGAACTTTTTTTTGGGTGGAGAGACCAGTTTTATTTGCATCTAGGTATCCTATTTTACCTTCTAGCTCAAGCACCAACTTTGCTTTAGTAGTGATGTGTATGGTATTAATAGCATGAGTGTCTTTCTAACAAAACAAAAAAGATAGCTATGTTTACTGGGGAAAAAAAATATTGGGAGGCTTGGAGAGAAAAGCTCTACTGTGTCTACAACACAAATTCCATAATGAATAACATTAAATGCATGGTTACCATAATTATACATATACATAATTTGAATAGAATCAAGACATTATTTTTATGATTTGTAAATATTCAATCATACAAGAATTCAGGTGGAGAAAGTTGAACTTTATTAGACTGTATTATATGTAGTTAGAGAGGTTTGTGGATGTATAGTACAGCTTGGAGGAAATGAAAGATGTAATGTTTCTATTTACTTGAAAAAGTGGTAGTGGAATTTAATTTCTTGTTATTTTTTGCTAGTGTTAACAATGAAGTGATGGGGGGGGGGCAGACCAAAACGAGACAAAAACATAGACATAAAAGAGAGATGTTGGCAGTAATAAATGATCTCAACACACTCAATCATGTATGGGTACCAGGACTATTGCAAGTGGTTATAGACAGCTGCACAGTAATGTGGTACATAATTGGTGAACTTGGATCTTAGCCTCTGTGCAGACTAGCCATTGTAGCTTGGGATATAGCATTTCAGCAGTCTTACTCTGCAGGCATCTTAATCCCATCAAAATGTGAGGGCCGAAGAGCTGAGCAGGACTAGGACAGACCCTCACAGGAATTGTTCCAGCCATGGGGATCACCTTGGATCTATTTGCCTTCATTTGCAACAGTCACCTGACAAAATTCTGCCCCAGGGCTCCATGCAGTTATTAATTGTTATTTCCGTGGAGATGAATGGCGCTGTATGCTTTTCCAATGATATCCATGGCCATTCTGAAGATTCAGGACGACTCTCAAAAGAGCATTGTGGTGGCTGTCTTCAAGCCCAGGCAACACTAGTTCTCTTGTCTTTTGGAAATGGCCAGGAGCAGTTATCACAAGCTTCCTCGCAGACTGGACCTTCTTTCACAAGACATGGGGTGTTTGATAAATAACTTTATCTAACTGCCTGGGTAATAGTTTTAATAACCTTTTAGGCACCCATTTACTGAAGATGTGTATTAGGTATTAAAGGAGGCAAGAAAACCTGCTAGTCGGAAATTATATATTAGCAAATGGAAAATATTTTGTACTTGGTGCCAAGACAAGAACCAGGACCCATTTAAGACCAGCATTTCTCTGGTTCTGCTGTATTTGTGTGAGCTGTTATCTTTTGTTCTTACTACTGTGTCCGTTTTTGTCTGCTTCAGCATGTATGCCCATGGAGTTTCTCCTTTCAGTGCCTTCCAATGTTAATTTTTTGAAAGGAGCCTTATATACAAAGCCTCCTAGAAAACATGCAATCCCAGTCTTTTCTTTGTTTAGAAAAGTTAACTCTTACTCCATTTGAACCAGCTCATCAGGCTGATTTGAAGTTATCAACATGGAAATCAGTTTTGCTGATTGCTCTGTCTTCTGCAAGAAGAATATCTGACTTGCATACTCTTTTTGGTAGGACAGCCTTCCCATTTTCCTCAAATAGGATTTCATTAAGATCTAATCCTTCCTTTATGTCTAAATTGGTATCTAAGATAACACTGAGCCAAGCTGTGAATCTCCCTTGTCTTCTTTCCAAAACTTAAAAACAAGGGAAAAAGGATTCTCCATCTCGGATATTATCCTGTCAGAACTAAAACTTTCAGAAACTTAGTTATTCATTTCTTATAAGGGTGAGAAAAAAAAGGATAGCCTGTCAAAAAGACCATCTCCAAATAACTGTGTAATGGTATTACCTTTGTTGTACCTACTACAACAAGGCAATTCCAGGCAGAGTCGAGGCTCACTCTACAGGGCCTTAGACTCATCTGTTGCTTTCTTGGAAAGGGTTGGATTCTAGAAGCAGCAGCTTTGATCCTCTGTGCATGCCTTTGGTAAAACACTATAAACTAGATTCGTTCTCCATGTCTAGTGCAGGCTTTGCTAAGACCGTTGTCCTGGGGCTTCTGTGCACTCATCCTTCCTCCTCCTGGTTAGTATAAGCAATGATAGTCTAGCCATATAGCCAAGACTACTGCAGCAGTTATCAGATGATGAACATAGTGTAGTTGTGCAAAGAAAACTGCCATAATCGTAGATGTTTGAATAATTAGTGCTGCAGTAGCCACTCCCTCCATTCCCTTTATTTTTGTTTTTATTGCAAGGGTAGGGACTCTTATTTTTAGTTTCCTAGCATTGATCTCTTTCAGGACTATAGTCTTCACCTCCGTTTACATGAAAGGTCTGAAGGGCTTGGTGCCCAAATCACTTTTTCTTCAGCTCTGCTTGAGTTAACTGTTTGGGCATGTGGAAAATGCTGTTAAGCTTTGGAAGTTTGCCGGCTGTAATATCCTTAGCAGGATATAAGCCATGTCGCTGAGGCTACTGCAGCAGTGATCATTCATATGTCTGCTGATAGGAAAGTACACTTGTAAAATAAATTTAACACTGACTGTCAATCTGCTTTATGAACCAACAGAAGGAAACTAAGATTAGTCCATAACCTATGTACTTGGATGAAGAAAGAGGGCTTTCTTATAGGCCAGAGTAAGTTCCCTGCCTTACCTGATTCATGTGAGGTCACCTCCTATGGTAATTAGGGTCCATCCATAATGTCAACTTTTGCAAAAGTGCTGTTATATCGAAGAATGTTTTTGTGCATCACAAAGGTGGACCACCTCATCCCAGAAGAAGTGCATGGAAATTAAACTCTTGCTATCAGATGTTCATCGTGCATACAGCTGCAGTCATAACAGATGGGTTTTCCTGCCGTCAGGTGGGTCCTCGGTCGGCCGAATTCCAAAGTCTAGGTCCAGCGTCGGATGTCGTCGCTTCTTCCCTGACGTCAGTGCGACAGGGGTATAAAAGAACCAGCCAACGCCATTTTCTTCAGTCTTTCTTGCCACACGGTGCCCAAAGCAGAAGCAGTTCGCAAGTGCCGGTCGGCCAGCTCCTGAGATTACGAATATTTTTCAACCGAAGTCTTCTTGAAAGCTAAGTACCCCGTTGGGGAAACTTTTCTTGCCTCAGACCGATGTCAGGCAAAGTTAATAATTGCATTTCATGTGGGAAGCAAATACCGCATAAGGATTTCCATTCCCTCTGCATTCATTGCTTAGGCCCAGACCACGATGTCTCGGCCTGTCGTTTTTGTGCTACATTCAACAGACGCACTATTAAGCGTCGGGCGGAGTTTGCCCAACACTATTTTGGCAAAAAGTTTAATTGCATTATGTTGTCGGATAATCCGACTCCAGTTTTGAGTAAAAGACGCAAAGATAAGGACCAATATACGAGGTCCACGACTTCTACCGACACCACGCTAAAGCCGACTACTGGTGCTCCAGTTCTCAGCGAGGCGCCTACGCAGCCCCTGACTACCGATGACACTTCATTAGCGGTGTCTTCTGTGCCCGAGGTCGCAGGCTCTTCGGCCCACACCCCGACTACAGATACCGAAGCCACTCTTGGCGGGGAAACTCAGAGTTTAGACAGGCCTGCCATCTCTCAAGGTGTCTTCAGGCCTTCTTCTTTTTCCATTAAGACTTTCACTAAATCTAAAGCAGCCATGCATTCTAAGAGACAAGCTCCACAGGGCCCCTCTCAAGGCCCAATGCCTAAAAAGCAGATGCTCAAAATGGCTGAGGATTTGATTACTCTTATCAGGGGTTCTCAACCCCCCTCGGACAAAAGACCCAGAGTGGAGGAAGAATACCCTTCCTCGGATCAGGCCTCCATTACTTCAGAACATTCTGAAGACCAGGAACATTCAGATTCCCCTTTTGAAGATTCTGATGCAGAGGAGTCCATTCCCTCTGTCTCCCCCCCTGAGGACTACTCTTTTGGGGAAACCTTGCATACCTTGAGGGAACACTTCCACTGGGAAGGCCAAGATTACTCAGACTCCAAGAAAAGGCTCAGGGATTTCCTCTTGCTCCCTCAGCACAGGCCTCTGGCTATCCCTCCTGTCTTAGACATACTAGATGATGTGTATTCAGAGGCCAGCCTTAACCCAGATTCTTTACCTCCAGCTCCAGTCAAGCCTGACCAGTATTACCGGGTTCCTGATTCACACCAATTCCTATACAAAAGCCATGCGGCTGACCCAGAAACTATTTCACAGGGTCCCAAGGGAATTAAGGCCTCCACTGCCAAAAATCCATTACCTTCAGAGAGAGATTCCATAGCTTTAGAAAGGTGGGGGAAAAAGGTATATACCTCGGCCACCTTAACCATGAGGGCATTAAACTGTCAGTTCCATATGTTAAAGTATCAACAGTTTTTGTTATCTCAGTTGAAAAGCAAAATGTCACAACCTGAACAACCAGACTTGAAGGAGTTGCAGGATTTGTTGCATAGTACAGAGCAAGTGGGTAAACGCACCTTGCAATGTGGTTTTGATGCTTTAGAGGCCTCATGTAGAGCTGCTGTTACAGGATCAGTCATATGTAGACATGCTTGGCTCAAAGAGCAAACCTTACCAGATCATGTCAAAGCTAAACTACTAGATGTACCTCTTCAAAAAGATGTATTGTTTGGTGTTAAAGCTGAGGCGGCATTAAAGAAAATGGAGGAAAAGGCAAAATCAATGCAAACAGTGAAAGATTTCCTACAGGTACAACCTCCACGTTTCAGTAGAAAGTGGCCTTCAAAAAATTGGTCCTTTCCAGCCACGGACAGACCTCAGAGGTAGATACAGGCGCCCAAGGGATAGAGGGCAATCTCAAGGATCATTTAGAGGCAGACAGTGGCAAACATCTACACCAAGAGGTGGTGAGGATAGTTCACAGCCAATCAGAAAGCAGAACCAATGACTTTCCCGTTTGCATGTCAAGCAAGGCTCAATTGGCAGCACCTTTAGGCGGAAAACTGGCGTTATTTTCGAAAAATTGGCATATTGTCACAAAAGACAAATGGATCCTGGACATTATAGACAGAGGCTACAGATTCCATTTTCACACCCTTCAAAAAATGAGAGGCATGCCAAACCTGCCACACAATCAAAGGGCAGAGGCACAAAAACAAATTTCAGATCTCATGGACATGAAAGCTATTCAAGAGGTACCTGCACAAGAACAGGGTCAAGGTTTTTATTCCAGACTATTCCTGGTACCAAGGAAGGGCAAAGATTGGAGACCTATTTTGGACCTATCCATCCTAAACACATATTTACTCGTACCAAAATTCAAGATGCTCACATTACAGCAGCTTCTTCCCATGCTGGGCAAGGAGTCTTGGCTGGTAACACTGGACCTCAAGGAGGCATACCTGCATGTCCCAATCAGACAAGATTGCAGAAGATACCTCAGATTTCTTGCAGGTTCAACCCATTATCAATTTTCTGCATTGCCCTTTGGCTTATCTACTGCGCCCAGAGTGTTCACGAAATGCCTGGCATCAGTAATTGCCTTCTGCATACTTCAAGGGATACAAATATACCCATATTTGGACGACTGCCTGATTCAAGCGGACAGCAAACACACACTTCTGAAACACCTGGCATTTGTAATAATGTTGAATTCTCTGGGGTACACAGTCAACAAAAAGAAATCAAGACTAATACCCTCTCAAACAATAATTTTCCTGGGTGCCAGCTTGAATACAAACACCCAGATGGGCCTACCTCACGCTAGAGAAACAAGGGCAACTAACTCATTACTTCATCAGAAAACCTGGCAACCTTCACCAGGCTGACTGCAAGGAAAATCCTGCAGGCTCTGGGATTCATGGCATCTTGCATCCTGCTAATCCCATGTGCAAAGCTGCATATGAGGAAACTTCAATGGTACCTAAAAAACTTATGGTCTCAACACAGCCACAGTTTGGAAACAATTATACCACTGATTCCATGTCTTCAAAAGGAATTTCTGTGGTTGGCTCAAGCATGCCAAAGAAACATAGGTCTCCCATTCTGCAAGCCTCAAGCAAATCAAGACATCACAACAGACGCCTTGGACTACGCCTGGGGGGCGCACATGACAGATCGGTGCATTCAGGGCAAATGGTCCCAAAAAGAAAAGCACCTACACATCAATCAAAAGGAAATGCTAGCAGTAATAAATGCTATTATGGCTTTCAAAGACCTACTGCATCCAGGCCAGCTATTGATAAGGACAAGACAACACCACAGTGAATGTGGTACATAAACAAACAGGGAGGAACCCATTCATACCCCCTATGCAGGCTAGCAATGTCTCTTTGGAACATGGCTCTTGAATTACAAATCTAACTTCAAGCACAGTTCCTGCCAGGCAAGGAAAACACGCTGGCAGACAACTTAAGCAGAAATATGACAGATCCACACGAATGGAAGTTGCATTCTCAAGTTTTTACAAAGATAATTCAAGCATGGGGAAGGCCAGACATAGATCTCTTTGCCACCCACAGAAATTACCAATTGACAAAATTCTGCTCAAGGACCTTTCATCCACAGGCCTGGAAAGTGGACGCACTCTCTTTCATTTGGACAACAATGACAGTTTATGCCTTTCCACCGCTTCCTCTGCTGCCCAAAGTTCTATTAAAAGCCAGAGCAGATGGACCAAAGATGATTCTCATTGCTCCAGACTGGCCAAGACAACACTGGTACCCACCACTCCTGAGGAGCCTGATGCATTCCCCACCATGGATCCTGCCTCTAATGCCTCTTCTACTGACTCAGCACAACTTCAAAACTCTTCACAGTCAGCTGAAAACACTCAATCTAGCCGCATGGAGGATTCCTTAAATTCACAACAGACCCTAGTCTCCAAGGAGGTGCAGGATGTCATTTTGGAGGTCAGAAGGCCTTCTACTAGAAAAGCCTACTCCGCAAAATGGAAACAGTTTTGTGCCTGGAATCAGAAAAAGGGTCAGAATCCTGAAATACTGAATTTACCTCAAATATTACAGTACCTAGCTGAGATGCTAAGCAGTGGACTTTCATTCTCCTCCATCAAAATTCATGCCTCAGCCATTTCTGCAGAATGCAACACTGATCCTCCTTTATTCTCTCACCCTCTCTTAAGACAGTTCCTCAGAGGGGCTAAGAATATAAAACCCCCAAGGAAGCAACCAGTACCTGCTTGGGACCTCAATTTCATTCTAGAAAACTGAACCTGCCTCCTTTTGAGCCAGCTGCTTCAACAGAACTGCAATATTTGTCATGGAAAACAGACTTCCTTCTGGCTATCACCTCAGCACGCAGGGTTTCGGAACTACAAGCCCTCATGGCTGTGCAGCCTTTCATCATTTTCCATCAGGACAGAGTTTCCTTCACGAACCAACCCTTCTTTTTATGCCAAAGGTAGTATCCAGGGTAGCCTTGAATCAGGCTATCCACTTTACCTACCTTTTACCTAATCCACAAAACAAAGGGAGAGACTACTACATTCCTTGGACATTCACAGACAGCTCCGTTATTATTTGGACAGAACAAAGCCTTACAGAAAATCAGAGCAACTCTTTGTGTCCTATGCTACAGGTGCTCAAGGGAAGCCTATTTCCAAACAGACAATCTCAAAATGGATAGCCCACTGCATTCACTTTTGTTACTCTTTTCATGGTAAAACTGTACCTACAGACATCAGATCTCACTCCACAAGGGCCACAGCTACCTCTGCAGCTTTCCTCAGGGGGGTTCCTACCAAAGATATTTTGTAAGCAGCCACTTGGAGTTCTGTACATACTTTCTCCAAGCACTATCACCTACCATTATACTCCAAATCTAGAGTATGCTTTGCCACTGCAGTCTTGCAGGGCATTGTGGCTCCTCCTAGTTCCACTTAGTGCCTACCACCCCTTCTTTAGCTTTGGGATTCTACCCATCTGTTATGACTGCAGCTGTATGCACGATGAACATAGTACAGTTTTGTACCTACCATAAATGTAGATGTTCGAGTGCTAATACAGCTTCAGTCCAGGTTTCCCTCCCTCCTTCCCCTCTTGGGACAGGCCTAATTGCTAACACCTCCTCATACAACATGATTGGGGTTTTCTTTTATGGTGTATTTGCTTGCAACTACTGTCTTTTGATTTTATTGCATTGCATTATTATATAAGTTTATGTTTTGCCTTCCTTCTGGGGGCACCTGACATCTGGGGCAAGAAAAACTGAAGAAAATGGCGTTAGCTGGTTCTTTTATACCCCTGTCACACTGACGTCAGGGAAGAAGCGACGACATCCGACTCCGGACCTAGACTTTGGAATTCAGCTGACTGAGGACCCGCCTGACTGCAGGAAAACCCATCTGTTATGACTGCAGCTGTATTAGCACTCTAACATCTACATTTATGGTAGGTACAAAACTGTACTTTACCTGTCTTCCTTGTACTTGTAACATTTAGAAAAATTTGAGTTGAAGGCTGTTTTAGTAGAAACTGTATCGAACATGTTATACTCTCCTTGAGCATAAATCCATCTTTTCTTCCTAAGGTAGCAAAGCAGACACATCCGTAGTAATAGTCATCTCCAAGTTGTCTTTCCCAATAAACCTACTGTATGCGAGTTCATTTGTTGTATGAATGTGTGCAGATGATTGTGGACATACTGATAGGACCTCTTTACAATCAGTTTTCTTGTTTGAAATGCAAATAGTGTTTCAAATAACTGGTTAGATGGCTATTGGATTTTATTAGTTGTTTTTGTGTCTTTCGGCTTTTCCCGGTTAGGGGTCGCCACAGCGGAACTCCGGTCCACTAATGATTGGCAGTAGATTTTTATGTGCCGAGTTGCCGGCCTTGACTCACAACCTTCAACGAAGGTACGCCCATTCACACATTTCTCCACACAGAAGACGCTCTAGCTGAGAATCTAACAGGACAATGTCTTACTTTGAGGCGACAACGCTACCGCAGCACCACCACCGCAGTCGAGAAAATACTTCTGTCAGAAAGCACACTTCCTTAAGAGAAGTTGCTGTCAGGCATTTTTCTTCTGCGCAGTATTGGATGTTGTTTGTACATCATCTACTTCATCAAATATGTGTGCACAGCACTATGCTGGATGGATCTTTTAAGGGGCATAGTTGTAGGAGCATGTTTCCATGACTGACTAGGAGGATTAGCTTGGGAATGTGCCCTTATTACCAAGGATGTATCTGCTCATACTAAATACAAAGTTTTGTACTTAACCTTAATGATGGAACTAAATGAGAGGGCCATCCTTGGTAACTTGGCACACCAGCCTTTTTCTTCCTGTTTTCTAACTGAGCCTACAGACGTTTGTGTAGTTTTTGTCTGCTTTATATAGCATACTAAAGGTATGGAGGTATAACCTTCACACTCTTCACATTGCCCTTATGGGATAAGGGCGAGGGACCTTATAGCCTGCAAAAGGTTTGAATGCTGGTCTGCCCTAATGCTTGTTGGCATTAGTGCTGCTGTGTTATGAAGGACTGACCTGCGCATTAAAATCTATTGCAGGGATATGTGCGTAACTTGAGCTTGTGCCATATTTTTAAGAACATGCTATTAAGAGGAGAAGTGTTTGGTTGTTAGGTTAAACTGTTTTCTAGTTTTGTTACTTTCATTTCTCCATTTCTTTGTCACTAACTTAGAGATTCGATTTATATTGGCTTCTGAAACCCCAAATGACCCACTTTGACAAAGCCCCTTTTTTTCTGAAATAACATGCACCATCAAGTATAAAATAATGAAGTATAAGCTCAGGTCTGTGGTTTACAATGATGAAGTCCTGACTATGCCAGGATGCCCTTTGTTGAGTTAGCATCATGAGAAGCTGCAGTAAGCATGAATGGGTAGTTAGGAGTGAGTAGCTGATGCTGACTCATTTATTTTGGGTGGGATGTGGATCACTGTAGTCTGCTGCAGTTCTGTCATCAGGCGTGAGAGCTGCGTGGCATTACATAACTGTGGACTGGGATAATGAACTTGCAGCGTGTGTGGATAAATGCATACGTCTTTGAAGGAAACTAATATAATAGTTGCTCCAGTGGCATTTTGGTGGGGGGGAGGCTAGACATTTACGGTAGCTTACCCTTGGTACCTGATTCTTGCACAGAAAGTGAAACAATGGGTTTGTTATACCCTTTTTAATACCTTTATTGAATTATCACTTAAGACTTGGGCAATGTGCATTTGTATAAAAGAAAACAAATCATGTTAACATGTTCATAGTTACAAACATCATAAATCACATATATTACTATACAGTTACCATCAGCCCAAAATTACACAAATTGATCAATTCCTGGCTTCCCTTGTAAATCACTCCTCCTCCATACTATTATTCTGCATGTCTTGTTCCCACAATTTCCATTTTTGTCTGTGTAATTTGCTCCTACTCTTTTCTAAAGATCCCACTTCCAGTTGTTTTATCTCTGCTACAATATTCAGTACTTCAAGTCAGGTGGTTTAGACTTTGATTGACATTTACATTTTCTAGTAATTATGTTTTTGCAGCCAGCAGAATTAACCTTAACAAAACCCTTACTATGTCTAGGAAACTCAGATATTGTATATCAGGTAAAAAAATATAGGTTCCTTAGTTACATCTGTTTGCTCACCCCAATATTTTTGACAGAGTACTGTGTAGGTAATTGCCAACTCATTACACTCCCAAAATATATGTTCTCAGTTACCTCTTTCTTCCCCGTCACATCTGCAAAGTTTGCCATCTACCTGAGGAAAAATTCTTTGGAGCCTGCGTGGAGTATAAAAATATCAATGCAAACATTTCCAAGCAAAAATCCTAAATCTTCTAGACTTGGTTGTATTTGGGACCATACATGTGTTCTCCCATTGATGTAATGTGAATTACTTATACAGTCACTTTTCACAATCTTTTCTAACCTCCTCTGATTGCCATAGTTATCGTGTGATATTTTATATGCCCTACTAATTACACTTTTAAGAATAGCTTCTCTTCTAGATCCAAATAAAACTGTACCAGAGCAGGTCATTCTTTTGCATGTATTTTGATATTGATCCTGGTTAAAGAACACTTGTCTCCAGCCTGCAGTACAAATGTCTTCTTGGCTTCTTCCCACTCTTTTACCTTTCCCTCTCTAGTTATTTGCTCCCAGTACCTTGGTTCCTTTGCCATTTTTCTCCAATAAATTCCAGCCCCCTATTGCTTATTTTATGTACCCGCTAATGGCAGTCATATCAGCAGAATCTCTCCTCTTGATTCTCGTGTTGACTTGGTTGTGAGAGTAATTAAGCCTACTTTATGAATAAATTCTCTGATTATTCTTAAGGATCTGCATCCAAAATCCCACTCTCTCCTTAGTTCTTGAATTTTCCTGCTGCTACATCATCTCTTATCCCTTTAAGTCTGTTAATCCTAAACCACCTCGTTCTATTCCAAGGATTAACTTATCCTCCTTGACTCTTGCCCTCTTCCTCTCACAGATAAAATCCTTCAAATCTTTTTTAATTTCTCTCCATAACTTCTTCTCTGGTTGATAAAAAAAATATGCTTGACTTGTTTATAAAACTAAATGGACTGAAAACATTTTCACCGCTTGTATCTTGCTAACCATTTCCATAAAACAGAGCTTCCAGTTTCTCAGTTTTTATATTAACTTTTGCTTAGTCTCTTCCCACATATCCTTAGCTACCATAACAGAAACCCTTTTAACCAATATTCCTACATACTTCATTTTTCATGTTCCCATAAATATGGATACTGCTGAACCAATTCATGTATGGGGTACATAGTTTATAGCTATAGCATTTGTCTTCTCTTCATTAATTTTATATCCTGAAAATACATGAAACTGCCACAAAATGTTCCAGAATGGGTTGGGAGGGTGGGCCTAATGGTTAAGGTGTTTGCCTTACAAACACAAGGTGCAGGGTTTGAGTCTTACAAGGGATAATTGTCCGAGCTTAAAATGGCTCGCAAGGGCAGTTAGCTTAGTGCTAATCTATGAACCTATGAGATGTCCTTCCTGATTTTATCGGGTACAAAATACTATCTATAAATAGTCAACTTTTCTTGATTACTGTATCAATTATGTCTTTGAATTTGAGTTCCTGGGTGATAGGCTCTTGAAAAACTAATGGGTCATCTCTCACTCTGAAGGGGGGGGGTGGGTCTGTAAACATGCTGGGGCTGCTGTGAGAGGGCCTTAGTAGTCTCTAGAGCTAAAACAATAAAAGTGAAGAAAAAATAAAATGCAACTGATTGTACTTCAGCAGTTGGGAGGAATATTGGCAGTAGGTGCTACGAGGCTTGACATGCAGTGCACTTACACTCAGTACTTAGGTTAGCAGCAGTACAAAACAATAGTAGAAATCTACATTGCATGACAGAGCGCCATTGGGAGAAGTAAAAGAAAATAGACTTGAGGGCAAAGAAAAGTAGGAGTGTGAGTCATTGACACGCACAATAGTATAGCTGAATTAGACTGTAGAAAGTTTTTGAAATGTATGAATACAAGAGAATGAAATGTGGATCAGACATTAAATGGACTGATTTTGATAATCTAGAGGTAGAATGTGACTGACAATATCCATGAGAAGTTGGTGAGGGGAATTCAAGAGAAAGGTGACAGGAGGAATTAAATTTGTGCTTTCTGTGATAATCATTATGGGTGGGTTGGTAACACTGTAGCTTTTTAAAATAATTGTGTGCTGTCTGTCTAGACCAGACTATCTGCAGCAGTGAAGAGGAGTCTACTCGTAAGACAGCAGTAAATTCTGAGACTGCAATGTGTCTTCCAAGTGAGTCAAAAATCAATTTGCGTGCAATAATGGAATTGAAGGCTTTAGAATACAGGTGAGTTTTTTTCAATACATCTGTAAATGTTAAAAATATATATTGCTTACATATTAGATTCTTCATAGAGCGATTGGCTGAATTAAAAAAAAAAATGAACCTAAGAGTACTGATTACATTTTACCGCAGCAAGATATTCAGTGTTGCAGTTTACCTTTTTCAATTTCTAGATTAGTGAATCATGATTTCTTCCATAGAAGGTACAGTTTATCTTAGGGTTCTAGGTTAGAAAAAATGCTGGGTTTAATTTTCACCCTAGGGGAAATTTGTTTAGTTGTCTGGCATTATCAGTAACTAATGATTTCTTTTGTCTGCCATTAGTACTGCTGTGTTATGAATTCAGGATTTCTCCAGCTACAGTTACATGTGTTAAGTTTCCTTATACATGATAGTAGAAACTTTGTCTGGTGACAAGTCATAAAGTCTGATTCTTGACCCCTGTTTTATATAAAATTACATTTTTGAAAAGTACTACAAGCATGCATGCAGTACAGAAAAGTAATACAATCATTTTTGCAGTACAAAGCATGGAACTGGTATTAATCGCTTAACATGCATCCCAAAGTGTTATTTATATATATATCCATCCACATCTGTGTGTGTGTGTGTGTGTGGTTTTTTTTTTTTTTGTTTTTTATAT